>NW_028145643.1:40000-190000 GCF_977016875.1 Pavona decussata
ACTCGCATTCATTGTAGCTGAAACAAAATTTTCATTACACCAGGATGATTCTATTCTCTTTCCTTTCCTTTCGATAAATGTTGACACGGTTTACCGAACATTTTAGTGAACATTTTCGGCCAGAACAACGAGAAAATCGAAGAAAAGATTGCATTGTTCCTAAGAATTAAACTTTCGATGCCAAGCGGACGGGCAACGGGTAATCCCGAGCGGGCAAGATAGCTCCATCTTGCCCGCTCGGGTGGCCAATCACAGCGCAGGATTTGACTCATCTTGCCCGCTCGCGGAGCCAGCCATATAATAAAGTCACTTAACGACAAGGGAATCTTTTCATTATTTTAATTTTGTTTAATAAAAAAAAAACGCTCAATGCATGTGATTGTTCATTTGGCGTCCTTACAGATCGACGTCGTAGTTCATTTTTTATCTCAGTTCAGTCGGTCTTCCACTCAAAGAGTTAACTTGTTTAGAAAAGAACTTTGCAGGAAACTTTTACCATCACTTTATAGGGATTCACGCCCTGGCTTCAAAATGAGTCTTTTCAGGTCACGGTCATAATAGTTAATGATTAACCAGCATGCTAAGTAAAAATTAGGGCTGTTGATTGCAAGAACGATATCTTACTAACGCACGGTTGGATAAGTATAAAACAAACCTAGATCTGTCTACTGATGAATTTTTAGGCCATAAAACTTCGAAAAGTAAGCAGGTTTTGGACCTCCAAATATTGAGCGTGTTCTATAATGTCGTATGCACTGCGCTGTTTAAAGGGCGCTTTGAAATGAAATACTCAGGCTAATTTTTTTTTTTGTAATGGCGGAAACAACAAATACGCTTTACGAAATAGCTTTTCTTTTAACTGAAATGGCTCGAAATTTGATTTCTCTGAACAATTCAACTCAAAATGAGAATAAACATCATTTTGACAACCACTCGTCATATAATTAGTTTTGACAAATGCGAGTATCTCGAGCGACGGGCTAGGCAAAATATTCACGCAATTCTAGAAAGTAACTAAGGCATTCGCGGTAAGTCTGATTGTGTTGATTAGCTAGGTAAACTTAACTTACGGTATTTAACTGAAAGGAAGTTTTGTCACAAGAAGTGCGAAAATAACAACACATCAAAACACAAGTTAAGCGATGGTCTTGAAACGAACAACTTCACAGCTAGAATAATAACATCAGGCTAATTCGAAAATATTTCGTTCTCCGGCTCGAAAGCAAACATGACAGTGAAAAGAAACAACATAATAAGAACTGGAGTAAACCAGTTTATTTAAGACGATTGTGCATTTTAGGTGACCCCTATTTGCCTGAATAAAGTTCACTGAATCTAGTTAAACACAACAACACAGCTGAACAGCAGACGAAAAAAATTGCCGGCAGAAACATGGCCTTAGCTAAACACTTTGATTACTTAGCGATATGTGAAAGAGAAATACAAACTCTAACTGAATAAAACATGATTGTTCAAGACTTACTGAGGCCTTTAAGTTGTTTCCCTGTCAGAAGAGAACTTTCTAGCGGCGCCACTGTGGTTGGCCGGATTCGCTCCCCAGCAAAGTCACAGCCGATACCGTTCCATCGATCAATCGCTGATCCACTGACCGCGCGCTGATTTCTCATCGCAAAGAAGGCCTGAAACACTGTTTCTTCTCTACAGGTTAAGGACCATACGTTTTTTCGTTAGGTGTTTTTTAGTGCATTTCGTCTCGGCCTGATCTCAAAAACTATATGCTGATATCGCAATGCATTATGGGATAGTTTTGACAATTTGGCGCGGGGAACACCATACCTCGAATTCATTCAAAAATATTTTAAGTCTAAAATCACCTCTTCATTTACAGACTTGGATCACCGCACGCTTTGGCAAATGAGCCACAACTCACGTTGGTACCATTTTGATAGTGATACCGTCCGCTTTTAGAGAAGAGGTAATAATAGACCTCCGTCTGGCTCGGCTTGCCTCCAACTGTAAACTGTCACCTCGAGCGCTAAAAAAAGCACTATTTATCAGTCGAAAAGCAAAACATGCCTCGCTTCTTTGAGGGATGCTAGTGATTTGCAGATTTCCAGGCTTAATGATGCCCTTCCATCACCAGACGGCCAAAAATATTTCAAGCAAATAATGAAAACCGACACGTAAAGCTTCGAATACGCTTGCTTGACTTGCTCGCGTCTCCGAAATGTCGGTTTTGGTCACGTGGTTGAACGAATTCGTTTCAGGGTTAACGCGGTCATCAGCGAAAGCCAACAAAGTTTTCAGTTTAAAACGTCAATGTGAACATCCTGTTCAGTACTAAAATGTAGTTAACGTCTTTTACATGGCATACTTAAAACAAAATAATGGTGACATGTCGTCGCCGAAACGTCATGTTTTAATCTCGCTACTTTTTATTCTGAAATAATACAACAGACCTGACAAAAGAAACCTCTGACACCGAGATCTCTTATGCCAGTGGGAGATGAATCTTGCTGCTTAGTCCGATAACTTGTCTCACGACAATACAGTGAGGGAGGAAAAAGTCGGCCCCTAGACCCTATATGAGACAGATCCCTTTCGCACTAGCGCTAGCGCTTATTATCAGTGTCACATGTATCACGTTACAATACTCTCGGATTCTAAAATAACATCGACGTAATATTTAGTGAATGTCAGGTACATGCGTTTCCGATCTCAGCAAAATGGGGAAAGAAACAATACCTCCAATAAGGGAAACTACAGTCTTGACTGTAATTGTATCTAAATAAATTGTTATTCATTCATTCATTCATTCATTCATTCATTCATCCAATTTCTAAAGAAAAAAACAACCAAAGAAAGCCTTCGACCTCGTGGACCACAAGTGCCTTCTCCATAAATTAGAACATTATGAAGTTCGAGGCCCAAGCTATAATCGGTTCCTGGATTATCTGTGCACCCGCTCACAGAGAGTAAAATTTGGGAAGGAATTATCATCTAGTCTTCCCCTGGATTATGGTGTACCTCAGGGTTCACTATTACTAGACCCCTTACTCTTTGTGCTTTATATCAACGACCTCCCACAGTGCTTGCTGTGATCCAATATCAGCATGTATGCCTGATACCGTCATATATATACCACTGGCTCGGAGTCAGACTGCATCATGACGGAAATCCAAGAAGACCTCCAAAGAGTTTAACAGTGGATGAAAAACAGTAAGCTTGTTCTAAATCTCACGAAGACCAAATGTATGCTCTTTGGTACTAAACAGAGACTTGCAAATGCGTTTTTTAAGACCCAGTTTCATGGCAGTGACATCGAAAGGGTGAGAAATATTTTTGCTATTTAGGGGTCACCCTTGACGAACACCTCTCATGGAAAGGGTATGTTAGTAAAATGTTTACCAAGGTTAACAAGTGTTTGGGTCTACTCGGCCGCATCCGATCATGTCTAACGCAGCGAAATGCGTATACCACTGTCTCGTATTACCAGTCCTGTACTACACCGACACGGCCTGGGGTGAATTGTCTGTTGAGTAGATTACAGCGACACAGCGCCTACAAATCGAGCTGCACGCATAATTGTCAGACTAGCTAGCACCAGCGAAGCTCTCAAGACACTAGGATGGCCTAACTTAGAAACTATCAGGAAAAGGAACAAATCTATCTTAGTCTACAAATGTCTTAATGATTTAGTGCCCTAGTATCTTTCTGCCGGATTATCAATAGAAACCACAGTTTCCATAGTTACAATACACGTCGGCGTGAAGACATTCATCCTTCAAGACCCAAACTTAGCCCCGGAAAGATAACTTTTAGATACTCCGGAGCGATTTTATTTAACTCATTACCTGAAACATACAAACGGGAAGCGTCCTTGGAGGCTTTTAAGCGACACGATTATGCATAGATTTTTCTTAGTTTGCAAATGTTTTATTTATTT
The DNA here is from genome assembly GCF_977016875.1 of Pavona decussata. Taxonomy (NCBI): domain Eukaryota; kingdom Metazoa; phylum Cnidaria; class Anthozoa; order Scleractinia; family Agariciidae; genus Pavona; species Pavona decussata. The sequence continues at coordinate 43,908 of NW_028145643.1, forward strand.
TTTCTATCTTGTAATTTTAGCCCAAAAGTGTTTATTAGAGTCATATATATTGTAATTTTTTCTCTCAGACCACAAGTTTTTAGACTACAAGCGTTCATTGTAATTCATAACTTTTCTATAATGATTTTAGGTGTATACAGGGCCCCTCAGGATAACAGCCCCGTAGCTGATCGGGCCATCCTGTCTTAAATAAAGTCCGCTTAATTACATTTCGTTTCGTATACTTTTTGTCGAACATTGGCTCACCTCTAATCCCCCCAACCCCTCACCCCACATCCTCCACCCCTCACCCCTCACCCCCGAAATAGACTTGCGGGAAAAAACGTGGCTTTAGTTAGGTCGCCAATTTCTAATAAAAATGTGTCTCAACCAACTGTTTTTTACGCTCTTTCGAACGGATTTAGCATGTAGGAAAATTTCCTTTGGGGTAGGTTTTGTGCCTCCCGTGGGACCAGAATCATAGAACGATACCTAAGGGGGGTAGGGAAATGACCGGCTGATAGCCGGTTCGATGGGTATCATTTTTGCGACTGTTGAGCTGCTGTTGTCGCTGTTAGCCAGGGCTGAGTTTCTCGAAGCATGGTTAGCGCTAACCATTGGTTAAGAGGTATTAAAACCTATAGGTTGTCATGGCATTTAACCTGGGTTAGCGCTAACCATGCTATCCGAGTGAATCCAATCGGGCGACAGGCCGGCTAGATGTTCCGAGCATGGCGTTATGACGTGTCTCGTTTTGTGTCAGCGGAAGAGTCCATGAAAACAAAATGGCGGATTGGCGGATGGGTTGGAAATGCCGACGGATAGATTTTAAAAGAGAATTAGGGAAAAGTGTTTTTATCCTGATCAAGTTAAATAGTCGTTTTTCAGCCATGGACAGTCTTTATCAAGAGACTAATCGGTGAGTTTTTTGCCCTGTTCTCGTGTCGATAAGCTTTGAGCTTTAAGCTTACTGTTATTAACAATTATTCTAAAAAAAAGAAAAATACAAAGCAGTGTATGGCGTTATTTTCCAAATTGAAGTTTTGTTGAAAAATGCATGGTTACCCCCAATTTTCTTTCTGGATACAAATAGTTTTAAACGGCATAACAATATCCCCATGTTAGTAGGCATCACCCATTGGAAACCCAAGTATTTTGAGATGCACAGAATGTATGCGCAGTAATAAAAGTAGGCACCGTCCTTAACTTTATGAAATGTAGTACAAACGCTTATAAAAGGAGCCTCTATGATCTTCAAGAACACTTCAATTAAATGACGTGGGACACTTATGCACCAGTCAATTGAAACCCCCACCCCCCCGGACCCGGGACAGATAGGGGGATAATAGGGGAATATAAGCTCTTTTGATCAAAGATCTGTCCCCTGGGGGGGGGGGGGGGTAGATAAGATGTGTTTTGCTTCTTTATATGTCCCCACCTCGGGGAATCAGGGAGATTTGACTGTGGTTGACTGGTATCGAAGTCCGTCACGAAGTCAATCGATTGCACGTTGTCATTTTTGCGCCATCCATATTGGCTTATATTGGCAAAATGCTTCGCAAAATTTGGTTTAAAGACAATTCAAAAGTAAGAAGAAAATTCATTCCAGTTTTATGAAAACTCTGCCTACAAATCCATGGTACAGCCATGGGTACAAAAATGGCCTTCGCCTTTGCCAATATCTCAAAGGTAAGGTTGAAACAGAGATTTTAAAACCACTCATTTGGAAATGATATATAGACGATATATTTTCGCTCTGGACTTTAAGGAGCTCGGAGATAATGCAGTTCATTGAGCAAGCAAACAAACACCACCCCACAATTAAATTTACGGCTGAAATTTCAGAAACGGAAACATTTCTGGATTAACAAACAGTTATAGGCGAAAGATTCAGAAGTAATTCAGTTCTTGATGTGCGTACGCAGTTCAAACTTACTGAAACATTTCAATGTACACACTTCTCTTCGTGCCAGCCACCCACCAGGGGTAAAAAAAGGCTTCATCAAAGGCGAAGCACTGAGACTTCTCAGAACAAACTCTTCTAAAAAAAAATATTTGAAAAGCAAATTCATTAAAATCCTACATCACACCTACAGGAAAGAGGTTATCCCAAAAACCTTGTTCAAAGGACCCTCTCAGAAGTGCAATTTGAAAACAGGAAACTAGCACTCCTTCAAAAACCAAAGGAGAACAAACGAATCTTGCCTTTCGTTACACAACACCACCCAGCAGTAATGAAAGACTGGCATTTAATAGAGCAACAACCATTGCTCAAACAAATCTACAAAGATCTGCCCCTCATATGTTACATTGAGGGGGCGGTCAGTCAAAGATATGCCAGTGAGAGCCAAATTTTGCGCTAGGGTGCCATGCAGGTCTGTTACTCTTGTACCCAATATGATTGCTTGTGATAATCCTGGCTCTCCTATAGAGTGGTTCCATTTCAAATGCATGCGACTTGTGGATGCACCAAGTCAAAAGCGGCTTTACACTGACTGTGCTGTTTAACATTTTCTAAGCAATCACTGTTCAGAAGTGCTCTGTTGCAATGTGAAATTCATATTCTTGCAAAATTAAATAATCTGCAGCAAGTTTTGTTCAGATGTATTACAAGAAAACTATTGCCTTATTAAAGTATATTTTGCTCCTGATCAATTAAGTGTGAACGGTTTCATTTTGTTTTGTTTTGTTTGGTTTGGGGTTTCTAATCCCTTGCCAATTTGTTCCCAGGGGTAGGGGAATTTGATCTCAAGATTTTCCCCCAGGGGCTGGAGGTTTTGGACGGTATGATTTGATCAGGGCCTTTGTCAAATCCCCCTATCTGTCCCGGGTCCGGGGGGTGGGGGTTTCAATTGACAAGTGCATTAAACAACTGATGGCTACAGTGTTACTTTTTAATTTAATTAGTAGTTATTATCTTTTTTTTATACTGTCAAACACTTATATCATGAGCCTGTGGCTCGGGGGACTGGGAGACCACCCCCTGTGTATTTGACACTAAATAAATTACTTACTTACTTACTTACAGTGTAGATTTAAGAAATATGCTCTCTGCGTATTTTATATAAGCTTATAGTTATTAGCATAGAGTTGCACCACTGCATGGTCAATTAATTTATCCTATTTTGTTTTATTACTCTAGCACCCTATGATCTTAACATTATGGCCTTTGCTTTTGTGGATTAACTGCGAACAAGTCGAAGTAAAAAATAGACCATGGTTTTATGCCTTTATTATAATTGAATCTTATTTTTTTACATGGGAAAAATACATGTAACAGGTGTAAAATTGACTCATAAATAAAGCAAGCCACCGTCAAGTTCAGTTGTTGTATCCATGAAAACTAATTCTCTGGATGTTTTTATATCTGTTCTTACTTAAGGCTAATCGTTGGAGTACAAGGACTGCTGAGTAAGTTAGGTACAACACATCAAGACTCGTTACATGGTAAGAGAGCATTAACATGTTTAGAATAGTTCCCATATCTCCCAACTGGTTTGTTTGTCCCTCTCACCCTTCCCCCATTTCTGCCAAGGGTTTCATTCCACAGCACTAGCTGGGCATTGGGCATTCCCCCCTCCCATCCCAGTCCCAGTCAGTCAACTGACTTGATACGTCTTGGGAGTAAAAAATTTATTCAGACCATGCCCACAAAACAGAATTCTGGTACCTTTTAGGGGACCTTTTCATAATTTCTGAAGATCACCCCTGTTACTTTTATATAGGAGAAACCCCCCCCCCCCCCCCCCTCAAGGCACTTTGCTAGCCATACTGTAAGAACACCGAGACTTTCTTCCCAGGGTCCTTTTCTGATTCTTCTTCAAGAAATCAAGAACCCTAGTTATGGGTTGAATCCCAATCAAGCATGAATTTTTTTCAGGGTTTCTTTTCGCAACTGCTTAAAGTTGTGTACTGTGAGGATCTTTCTTCTATTTGATCTTTCATCCACTGTTCAAAATATATCTTTCGTATATGTACATTTATTTAAATCAATTTAATATTGTACACTTTACTGCCCATTGATAAAAAAAATTAATATAGCGTTAATATTGTGCACTTTAATGCCCCTCCTTTACAGGAAATTTCATTCATAACACATTTTAGGTGTCATACAACCAGCCAAAACCAGGGTTCTTTCCCATGGAAAGAAAAAACAATTTTCATTCTTGGTGATCATTTCCTTTACTCTTATGATCTGAATGTTTGATGATGTACTGTAAAGTTCTGATAGTAACGACCCTCTTTACTTTCATTATAAAAATTAGCAGCTTTTGGGGCTCGTTACTTTTGGGGAGTCATTATTTTTGGGGAACAAAAAAAAAAACATGAAACAAAGCTAGCACTAGCTCTTTTTTCCAAAATGAAAAATTATGTCATTCACACAGAGCTCAAAGTACAACATGCAGAATAAAGACCATTCTGATGTAAGAGTGCCAGACGACATTGGGGCTTGCAGCTCCAGGCCCAACAAGCAAGATTCAATAACTCGATGTTGCATTCAATGCAGAATTTAAGAAGAGTGTTGACAGACTCACTACGGAACACTTGTTCACAAATCCAGAGCTATTTATAAGTGAAAAATTAAGCGCTGGTTATCGATGTGTGCTTTTCACTTTCACTAAAACACCCAGGCGAATCCACTCTGGGTAAAGATACGTCGGTTCCTTTGATGCAACATGGCCCAAGTGACCTTAGATCAAAAATCCGGATTTGGATTTTTCCAAAGAAACACATCCTAAATCTTCCATGGATTAAGTTTGATTATTTGATTATTATTTGTATTTTAGTAAAATGAAATAGATAACAATAAGTACACGATGAAAATTCTCGAAAAAAATTTCCAAGCCCCCAGCAGGAATCGAACCCACAATCTTCCATATACTAGTTTGGATGCTCTTATCACTGATCTATGGGTCATTCATATGGTGAGCAGGTCAGGCTTGAGGTCACCTATAGCTCAGTGGTTAGAGCATCCAAACTAGTATCTGGAAGTTTGCAGGTTTGATTCCTGCTGGGGGCTTGGAAATTGTTTTCCGAGAATTTTCATTGTTTACTTTTCATAGCATAGGGTGGTTGGCTGGTTTGCTAAATTTTAGTAAAAGCTAGTAAAATATGAGACAGGCTATTTAAACATACAACAATAATCTGTCTGTAAGGATGTCTCCAATAATAAAATTTAACCTCAGAAATTATTTTAACTAATAAAATAATAATCATCCAGTCTTCATGAGCAGCAGCACCATATAATGACAAACTTGTTGCCATGTAGAGTCCTCTTCTTTTGGAATAAAAAGACCTTGTGTTAGAATTGTTGTTTTTGTGGCTGATAACATTGATTCTTTTGGCAGGAACAAGAGGGAAAGGAAAGAGAAGAACTTTTAAACAGAAGGTTTACAACTAATGTAAGCTACATTATTTTTAGTATGTTAGATGTGTGTTTTTACTTCCAGAATCAGTGGAAGAAATCCCCAAGTGTTACCATTCCTGAAGATGAAAGCCATCAGAATCGGAATTCTTATGAATGCTGTTTTGCCCCGTGTTAAGCTTACTAGGTGATATTGGGGGTTATAGGTTAACCATCTAGAGACCAGAATCTAATTTCTCCTTACCTAATGACTACATTTTCAAACATACAGGTCATGAGAAACAAATAAATGATCACAAAAGATGACATGTTCTGATATTTAAACAAATTTTCCCAGCTAGGTATCATAGAACAGAAAGGAGAGTAAATACCTGTTGATATTTTGCAAGGTTTGAATACCCTTTTATAGAAAGTTAACGTTAATTTCGGACAAAATAGTGTCAAAAATGTGAATCTGCTTGCTAACGGCTGAAAGCTGTTCTGAGACGTTACCTTGGCCTTATAAATATTTTAAATTAATATGTCTCCTAATATTTGCTTAAATTACGCTGAATTTTTACTTGAGTGGCCAGTCCCTCAGCTTGCACAGAATTAACTGCTATTTGTGAAAAGGTTTCTGTAAATGGATCAACATTGGGGAGAAAAACACTTCCAGGCCATTGCAGTAAGCAGGTCGTTTTCCAGAAACAACTCATTCCTGTAATTTAGTAAACCACCTAATTGAAGATCCTTCTTTGCTACCTCCCGTTATTTAGATTTCTCCAAAGTTCCGCTTGATATTACCAACAAACTTTTTAATTCACTCTTTTTGCCAATTCTTCTCTACGGATCTGAGGTATGGGCAATCTATGATAAAGATGATTTCAGTACTTGGGAAAAGGACGTAATTGAAAAAACGCATATTTTTGTTTGTAAGCAATCCCTAGGAGTAAATAAACGATGCCCAAACGTTGCAGCTAGAAATGAACTAGGAAGAATATCTTTGAAATTGAATATTGACACTTCCATTCTTAAATTCCGGATACATTTACAAACTCTACCAGAAAATAACATTGCAAAACAATGTTTACAGATTTCTAACGAACTGGCTGACAAAAACCAGCCAGGTTTGTCACAGAAAATTAAAGTGCTATTCAAAGAGTATAATTCTAATTCCATGGTTTTAAATAACAATAACTGTAAAGCGTTTATAAATCACGTCAATCAAAATATACGCAAAGCATTAATTAACCATCAATTCTCATTTCTTAACTCAAACAGAAAATTGAGCTTTTACAAGTTTTTTAAAACTGACACTAAACAATCTGTATTTTTAGATGCTATCATAAATCCTCTCCATAGAACCGCTGTAAATAAATTTCGCTTAGGAAACCATCAACTTCATATTGAAACTGGAAGATATACTGTCCCCAAGACTCCTGAAAATTTAAGAATTTGCACTTTTTGCCAAACTAATGATGTTGAAAACGAGTCCCACACTTTCTTCTTTTGCACATTTTATGATAGTTTTCGAATCAAAATTCATGATGAAATAACTAGAAAATACTAATTTTTTGAATAACTAGATATTAATTCAAAAATTTTGTTCCTCTTTAATAGTATTGACCCATTTATTTGTAGATCAGTTGCTGCTCTTGTCTATGAAATCATGAACTCTAGATATAAGAAGTTATATAGCTTATGAAACCGTATTAGAAGTTTACACAATTATATAATTCTCTAGTTTGTATAAGGTAATGCCATGTATAGATATGGAAATACCTAAATAAATTGTTGTTGTTGTTTGTAATTAGTTGTGGTTTTCCAGGTGAACTTATGTAATCAGCTGTTCTTTAGATCTAACAGATATCGTGAGTAGCTTGTATATTGCTTGTGTTTTATAGGCTATTATATAATCACCAAGCTTCTTGAGAAAGCCATAAGTTTGTAATCCGTATTCAAAAGCGATATGGGGCGTCAATTTTTCGGTCCTTTTTGTGCAGCAAGCGCAAGAGACTCTCGCGCTGGATATACGTAAGAACACCCAGGCGATATCTCTCGTTCAGAACCAGAACGCGAATATCAGCCAGGTCATCCCAAAAAGACAAATAGAAATCGGTGGCCAGGCTGTCAGAGCCAGGCGATTTGCCGGTCTGAAGGCCCTTCAAAGCGGAGAAAAGCTCGTCTTTAGTAAATAAGCCCTCACAACTGGCACGCTCAATATCATTCAAAGAAAATTCTCAGTATCAATCAAATCGGTTTGGATCTGCATGTCAATAGAATTATCCTTGGCATGCAGATCACGATAGAAATTCTTAAAAACCCGCTAAATATCAGCCTGTGAAGTTTTTTCGCTACCATCAGTATCAACAATGGAATCAAACGAGTTTTTCTCCACACGCTGTTGCTCGAGGCGAAAGAAATACCGCGTGGGCTTTTCTCCTTCCTCGATCCACTTGGCACGCGATCGAATTTTAGCGCCCTCCGCCTCACGAGAAATGAGAGACGAAAGAGCGCTTTCAACATCTCGCAATTCGGAAACTACAGAATTATCACCAGCATGGAAAGCACTTTTAGCACTTTTAGTTAAAAAATTCCGCTCACGAATTACAGATTGACACTAACGTGTGCAGTAATTAATGCAAGCAGAACGAATGACAAGTTTCAGATCATCCCACCAAGCCCCCAGAGACTCAAAGTCGGCAATAAGGCCCGGTTCGTACGTCGAACTTTACATGAGCCGAACCTAATCATTTGGTTCGGCGCATGTAAAGATCGACGTATGAATCAGTTAGGATCGACAGATTTGTATTTGGGTCGACCCACCGTTCTATTCGACTGCGCCAGTCGAATAGAACGGCAAAAGTTCGACTTCGATTCATACGTCGAACTTTTACATGTGCCGAACCAAATGCATACCTTACGTATAAATTATATAAATTATATCTATCCCAGAGGTCTGCGCGTTCCGTCGACTTGGCATGCGCAAAGGACTTCATCTGAACAAGATGGCGGGAAAAGGGGAATGTGCTTGTTCTTCTTATTTAGAAACAATAAATATACTTGTCTGAGATGCCAAAGATTAAAAAAAAAAATCTATTCTTGATGTGCACACGCACTTCAAACCGACAGAAACTTTTCCAATACAGGCTATATCAAAGACGAAGCGTCAAGACCTCTTAGAACAAAATCTTCAAAAGAAAACATTACTCTATTCAAACAGAGATTACGCTACAGAGGTTACCTCGATAACCTTATAGATAAAACTCTCTCAGAAGTCAATTTCAGCGAAAGAATGTCGGCATTTTGCCGTTTGTTACGGAATATCGCCCTTCTGTGCCTAACCTAAAACCATTCAGATGAGTAAATGGCGCTTGATAGAAAATCAGCCTCTGCTAAGAGAGATCTACAAAGACCGTTCCCTACTTTTGTACTGAAAAGGGAGATCTTTGAAAGACGTACTCGTAAGAGCAAATTAGCATTGAAGGTCATATTCTTCCTATCTCGACCAATAGGAGCCGTGTTTGGCCTTACCTCATTATTTTAATAATAATAATAATAATAATAATAATAATAATAATAACAATAATAATAATAATTTATTCACTTAATATAGCGCCTTTTAACATTAAAATGATCAAAAGCGCTTTACATGAATTTAAAAATTTTTATATAAAAATATAACTATAAAGAATTATAAGAAATATCAATACAAACTTATACTAAAATAAACAATTGACCACCCCCAATGCCATTTTACCAAACAAGCTCTTCCACGTCAGAATTCATCTTTTCCCGCCATTTTTAATCTTGTTGAGAAAAAACAACAGCCGCTGACCACGAAAATCTATTTTTCGACTTCAGTTAGGTTTGACGTCTGAATCAACTGCCGAACTTAATTATTTGGGTCGACCTTAATAGGTATTAGGTTCGGCTCATGTAAAGTTCGACGTTTGAACCGGGCCGTAACACTCTTTTCGCGATCAACAACAGAAGAAATCTCACGCTTAAACTCAGGATCAGCGAAAAAGAGCGGCATTTTATCTCCAAACACCATCTCGCTTATTTGAAAAACCATCAAAAGAAAAATCGAGAACTACAAAATCATGATCGGAAAAAACACAAGGTAAAACCTTGTTTGAACAAACAAATTTAAACAAAGAACGAGACAGCAAAAAAACGATCAAATACGATTAGCCAGCGAGTAATCAGAATTAGACCAAGTAAAAGAAACAAGGCGCGGATTCAATTTGCGCCAAACATCGCTTAAACAAAAATCGGACAAAAAGGCACCAGGACACTTTTTGTCCGACAGCAAAGTATTAGCAGAATAGCGATCTAATTTGTTATCAATACAATTTTAAAAAAGTCACCAGCAATAACGCGAGAACCATTAGAAATAAAATAATCATGTAAACACTCAAAAAAGGTTTTACGCTCTGAGACAGTGTTTGGAGCATAGATATTAACAACATTAAGACTCGTAGACCCTAGTAGCACCAATGCACTTTAAACGCGCCCGTCAGAATCAAATAAAAAGTGAAAGATATGGCCTGAAAATCTGGGAGAGACAAATAAAGCTACCAGATTTGCCAGCAGATTTGCCTCTCCCAAAAGAGCAAAAGCATTGGCCAGGCCAACAAAGAGCGATTTCGTCCGCGACCTTCTTAGTGGGCACATGAGTTTCTTGTAATAAAAATAAATAATACATTCAAATGCTCAAGCTCGCGCAAAACAGTGAATCGCTTAGCAGGGGTGCCAAGACCCCCAACCTTTAAAGATACAATTTTCAACGACATTGGTGCTACTAGCGCCTAGAATGACGCCTAGCCCTCACCTTCACAAACTCATGATCAGAGTCCTCGTCAGATGATTCGCGATCGTGATTATGATGATGACGATGGCGCTCACGCTCCGCCTTTTCCTGTGTAGTTCGTTTACGGTCCGAGGATGGTTTTTGGAAACTTGAAGGCGGTGGCTCACTCGCTGCTTTCGGCTTGGGTGGCTTCTTGGGCTGTTGTTTTACAGAATCCTTTGAGTCCTTGGAAGACTTGGACGAAGGCTGCTTGGACACCGATCTCGCCGCCTCGGCAGCTTTAATGGCCTCCGCTTGCTCTGGTGTACGAGAAGCCACCTTGGCGTAAGAAGGCGATGCAGCAGGCGACGAAGCTGAGTCCGAAATGGTCTCCACATCATCGAGGTTTAGAGATCTGCCAGACTTGTTAACCGCATTCGCGCGATATAACAAAAACGGACATACTGAAACGTGATGGTCTTTTTCAAGACAAATAGAGCAAAGGGGCGGTGACTGGCAATCTGCAATCCTATGCCCCGGCGCTTCACAATTAAAGCACCGGAACGATGAGCATTTTGCGGCCACGTGTCCAACATCCCCGCAGCGATGCACATTTTAGGTTGAGATGGATACCAGATTCGTATTAACCCGCGCGCAACAAAAATAGTTGGCGGGATGGGCAAATTCAACTGCATCTTAGCAGTACGCACACCGTTGTAGATATTAGCGGCGACTCTGTCCCGACGGAAAGAAAAAACCTTGCCATAATGCGAAAGTCGACCGATCAAAACAGTGTCCTGTAATTCAGTAGGCGCTTCGTAGATCTTAACAATCATCACACGATTCTCACAGTCGCTTAAGAAAACTGTGCAGCCAGCAATCGATACGGACAGGACACCAAGGGCAACGTTTTTCGTATCGGTCGATCGAAAGCTTTCCACCCACGTGTTATCTGACGCCCGTTGCTGGATAGGCAAAATTTCATCTACGTCAATACCGGCCGCAACAAAACCGTTGATAATCTCTTGGCTGCTCACTTGTCAGTGTATCGACCGAAAAAACGAAGTCGCACACGGCGGTCGGTGTCCTTCAAGTTCTACGTAAACTTCGGAGCCGATTCGTATCTCGTACAACTATTAAATAAATCACGTAGAAATTTCGGTGCGCCTATAGGTTTTTCAGGAACGTCTTGGGACGCATTCTCAGGCATAGAACAATCACCTAAATCCTTAGGTGATGGCGAAAACAACTCAGGCTTACAGGTGTCATCACAGGGCGTCTCTTCAGGGACCTCATCAACAGCTTTCGAAATAGGCCTTATCACGGTTTTCGACGCCATTTTGACGAGTAGGCAAACACGCTTGAATTAACAGTGTTTGTTTGGAAATCCGATGTGAAATAATTTTCATAAAACATCGCTTCTGAAAAAATTCATGAATTGGAAACTTTTGGCATTAGAAAAAAGATTTTAAGAAAAAAATGGAGGGATGTAGCTGTGCCAGAAAGCGTCCAGTCGTGTTTTGAACTTTCCATGCATTTGTCTGAATTTTTTTTCCCGCGAACTATTTTTAGTAGCAGTTCACGGCTGGTTTGCTATACAGACAAATGTATGGAAAGTTCAGAGCACGAATGGACGCTCTCTGGCACAGCTACATCCCTCCAGTTTTTTTTCTTAAAATCCTTTTCCTAGTGCCAAAAGTTTCCAATTCATGAATTTTTCCGAAGCGATGTTTTATGAGAATTATTTGACATTGGATTTCCATACAAACACTGTTATTTCAAGCGTGTTTGCCTACTCGTCAAAATGGCGTCGAAAACCGTGATAAGGCCTATTTTATTCTTCTCAGGAGACGTTTTGTGTTTGTGAGTCATAATGAAAGTGACGAATCCCGCAACTCTCAGCCAATCGTATCAAACCAAAAAGGCCAGAGAAGCGATCCCTTTCGTGCTAGCGCTCACATCCTTAAATTGAGATTGAGTTGCCACACTAAAATACAAGCTGAACGGTAATTTGATGCAAAATCCATCGTTTCTGTAAGACCTGGGTCATGTTTTCTCGGTTAAAGCTCCTACCCCAGGACTCTCTCCTCAGTCTGGTTTTTCTCCACGGTAATACCTGATGTCATTTTACAGAGAGGTAAGGGGTGGGTGGGGGGTAATGTTCTTATTGACGTTTGTTTGTGATCATTTAATAAAGGTAAACAATTGTTGCTATGGAAAAAGTTGCATACTGCTGATTAGATTTCTTAAATCTCGCTGCTTTAACGCCGGAAATCGAGTAAGATTATTTCAAGACAGTATTCCCAGGTGTTTAAAGGTTACAATTTTGCTATTTTTAAAAAAATGACTTTTCCAACTTAACTTCACGTTTTTGAGTAGAAGACCACCTTAAGGGTAAAATAATGGCTAGAGTTGTGGATGGTAGGAGTTAACTTTTGACCTTACGATGGAAAGAATGACTAAGGTTGAGACCTCCTTGCCTAGGGGCTAATTTTTGAGCATGGGGTAAAAAAAGTGGCTATGGTTAAGAGAGTTAAGAGTTAATTTGAGCTTAGGGTTAAAGAATGGCTAGGACTAAGAAAGCGCTAAATTTGGAGCATAGGCCCAAAAAATGGCTAGAGTTTGAAAGCTTAGGGTTAAATTTTGAGTTAAGAGTTTATAAATGGCCCGACTTAAGAAACTTTTTGGTTAATTTTTGGGCTTAGGAGTGGAAGGAAGCTTGGGGTTAATTGTTGAGTTTAGGGCTACAAAATGGCTAGGGCTGAGAACATTTGGGGTCATTGAGTGACAAAAAAATTTGAAAGTACAGACAAACAATTTTTAAAAAATTCTTGACAACAAAAGAAGAAGACTCCACGACAGTTACTCGGAAAATTTGGAACTTCAAAAATAGAGCGTGTTCTATCTTGTCGAATGCACTGCGCTGTTCAAAGGGCGCTTTGAAATGAAATTCTCAAGCTAAGTGTAATGAAACAACTACGCTTTAAGAAATAGCTTTTCTTTTAACTGAAATGGCCCAAAATTTGATTTCTCTGAACATTTCAACTTAAAATGAGAAAAAACATCATTTTGACAACCACTTGTTATATAATTAGTTTTCACGTATCTCTAAAGTTTCCTTTGAAATCAGAAAAATTGCCTGATTTTACGAATTAGATTACATAACAACAATAACAATAACAACCGGTTAAATTTGAGGATAACTTGCAAATCCTGGTGGTAAGAGGTTAAAGCCGATCGAAGAAATTTCTCAAGAAGAGCCTAATGCCTGCCTTTTTGTTTCTACGCGTTTACGAGGACTCCAGTTACAAAAGTTTATCTATGTAATCCGTACGTATGAAATCCGTCGCTCGGTACCACTCAGCAAAACATTTGCACAAATGTGCAAAGCTCTTACGCTTCTCGATAAGCTTGAAGTTTAAAAACTTGCACTGAATGCTTGACTCTGTGAGGTTGTACCTCGTGCACTTGGTCTCGGCTAGCCCTAAGTGTTTTAAGACGTCTGCGAGGGGTTCAGTTCAGCATAAAAAAAAGCCGTCCTCGATCCCTTCTTTCGCTCGGCACCACACAGCAGAACATTCGCTCAAATGTGCACAACTATTACGCTTCTCAATGAGCTGAAACTTCAAAAGCACTTGAATGCTTGTCTCAGAAAGGCTGTTACTCGTACACTTGAACGTTTCTTGAATTTGAAATGTCCGGCTGTGTCCGATCTACTTCGCTTTCGATTTTTCATTAAAGTGCCCATAACCTCCCCAAAAATTTTCGCTTAAATAAATCTTTGCACCTGTTCGAAACGCATTGAGCTTTTTTGCGCCTTTTTTCAACCAAATCTTGACTTTTTATAAGCTGTAAAAGTTACGAAATCTAGCCATCATCTTTCCCATGACCGAGCTGGTAAGGGGCATGGGTCTATTCCTTACATGACGTCACAAACTGCTTTGCATGCATTTTCACAAAGACTTAATACAATGCAAATCAGTTTGTGACGTCAAGTAAGGAATAGACCCATGCCCCTTACTAGCTCGGTCATGGGACAGATGATGGCTAGATTTCGTAACTACTTCGTCTTGTTTTTCAGCGTCGACAGTGTCCTTAGGTCGCACTAGGTGTGATCTAAGTGTTGTGTCAGATCTGAAAACTGTCCGTATGCCTTGCTGTTGTAGGCAACGGTGAAGACCCTCTGATAACCCTTTGACGTATGGTAGCACCGCAGTAGATTTCATTTCAGGCGCAGGTTCTTTTGTGGCTGTTTGTTTGTTTGTTTTCGTAACGTTTTTCACAAACGAAAACGGATAACCGTTAGAAACAAGAACTGATGAGAGGTGTTTCTTTTCTTGCGAGATAACTGATGGTTTAGTTATGAGGTGTTTCGATCTATCGTACAGGCACTTGACAATACCGCGTTTTACAGATTGCGGGTGGTGTGAATCATACGCTAGGTATTGGTCAGTGTGTGTAGGCTTTCTGTAAACACTGGTAGAGAGGTAGCCATCCGAATCTCTAGTTACCAACGTGTCAAGAAAGGGGATTGTGTTGTTAGTCTCAGTTTCCATAGTGAAGCGGATCGTTGGTTGGTGACTATTGAGGTGTTGCAGGAAAATGTCAACTTTGTCTCGACTCAAGATGGTAAAGGTGTCATCCACATAGCGTTTCCAAATCTTAGGCATACAATTTGATTGTATTGTAACTGACTGTTGTGTTACACAGTGCCCAAATATGGTAGCTCCATGTTAGGGCATGCCATGTGGTCGCGTAAGCAGAGCAGATTGTAAGAGTGCGTTGCTCGCAGACGATATTAAAACTGAAGAATTAAGTGTTCTTCGTGTTCTGTGTTAGCGAACCCAAGGTACGGTAACAGTATTATAAACTGACGAAGGGCCATTCCCTCTTTCTCGTATTACACTCAAATCAGTCGAAATCTAGAGGGGCAAACAAGAAAAAGTTCAATACGGGAAGTGTTAGCTCGGAGAAAGATATCTATTAACATAGTTAGTATTAACTATGCTATTAAGAAAAAAGCTTTTCACGTTGGATTGTCATAACCCTCAGTTTAAAGATGATACATCATTGTGGGTGACGTATTTCAGTGAGTGAATGACACAGGCATACTCGGAAGAGGAAAATCCGAGTGCTCCTATCAGGCTTCGAACCAAAGACCTTCCGATTACTAGTTTGGATGCTCTACCACTGAGCTACAGGAGACTCGTGGGAGCTAAGGCCATTAAACTAGGTTCACTTTTGTTAAGATTTCTATCCAGTTGAGGTTGATGACACCTTTTGGGGTTACGCACACAACTGATCCCAGTTGCGATGAGTGTTTGAAACTCCCTCCAATTCCCTACAACAAATATAGCCTCGAATGCGGTTACTTTGTGGATGACTGTAGATTGTTTGTTAAAGCTAATAATATCATGGGTGACAAATTACTCCTTAATTTTGGCGCGAAATTTCATCGTTAATTTATAATTTCACATGCATGTGAAATTGCAAAATTGCTATGGCAACGTTTCCTTTATCTCAGTTGCCAAGATGGCGTCCAGGTTTAAAGATGTTACGGATGAAAGAAGTTACCGCATCAAAAGACGCTACAGAAAACCTAAATACGCGAAAGAGCAAAATTAACTGGGTGAGGGTTTTGAGAACTGGTGTGATGAAAATGGCCTTGAGAAAAACCCTGAGACGGTTCGTCCTGAGCAGTGGGATGAAAGTACTCGAGTGGTTTCTTGCCTGCGTGGGTAACAGACGGAACCGACCACGATTGTGAGCGTAATTTGTCACCCATGAAATTAAGAGGTAATCAAATGGTGTACTCGTGAAATTAGGAGAGGGAAATTATTAGAATTTTGACAAAACGCGCGTGAAACTATTTCCTAATTTCACGAGTATACCATATGATTACATATACTAAACCCTTAGTCGCTTTTTGCAGCGTCCACTTTGTAACAGATATTGGACTGTGATTTTTCGTTAGATAAAAATCGTTTAAGAACCTTAGAGCAAGCAAACCATTCTTCCGTTTCCCTCAAAGGAGTCAGAGCGATTTGGTGAAGTGTTCAATGCAACTGTTTTCGAGTGTTGCTTTCAACAAATTCCATGCCATTCCTTTAATGTTACTGACCATCAGAGGAAATGATTTGTCGGTATGACAAAACCTTGTAAAATAAAAAGGTGATTGAAAAGGATAACAAAACTCTTTATTTGCTTCCATCATCTCCATGACAACGGCCGAGAAACGCCCGGTGGAGGATAAACAGGAAGCGTTAACCCAAGTCTGAGGCAAATTTAAATTTGAGTCAAATTGTCGATTATCAAATGCATACTCTTTAGCTTTGAAATTATGTCAATATTTATAGCAGCAGAACAGTGTATCCGTGAGAAACGTTACGAAAAAGATATTAAATCAGTGAGATACATATCAAATATGTAGCAAGAATTCTGAGATGTTCAGTGTAAACTTGACAGACTTTCGATAATCTCAGTTCCAAAGTAATACTTTCAAGCCACGCTTCAATTAAAACAATTTTCCGGTTTCGCCTTAATTAAGTTTGATTGGATTGTCTAGCAAGTTCTTCATTATAGAAACGTCACGCCATTCGTTCCTGTTTTTATTCTACAAAGTTCTTTCTTTGCGCGTGTTCGGCAGCAAAAACGTGGAGCAGCAAATCAACGTAAGGAAGGTAAGTGAAAGAATTTTAAAGGCTGTTACGCTGGCAGCATGTTCTGCTGCGATTGTCATAAATTCAGTTTGAAGATAATGCACTTCACTGGAAACAATTTTCCGGTTTTTGCCTGGTTTGACCGGATTGTCTATCACGTTCTTCATTACAAACGACAGGTCATTCCCTCTTTCTCTTATTCCTCGAATCCTTTTCTGTGAGCTCCTCTGGGCAATAGTAGAGCAGCAAAAAAGCAACCTCGTTCCCAGGGTCTCTCCTCTTCCTGTCCCTTGCGACAACGTAAGCTCGGCAGGGTAAGTGTTGCCTCGATTGAAAATATTAAAAAGATATTTTGTTAAGAAACAAGCTGTTCAAGGTCGATTCTCATAACTTTCAGTTGATTTGTGTTCAAATAATTTTTTAAGTTTAGCTTCATGAGTACCTTTTATTGTTACAACACGACCAAAATTCCTACTTAGATGAGGGTTTGGAACTTCTTCCAATTCACCACAACAAACGGAGCCATGAACGTGGCTGTTTGTAAATAAATGTACATTGTTGGCTGTATATCCACAACCCTGAACCGCTACTTTGCGACAGATATTGGACTTTGCACGAGTAAAACCGAGCGTCACTCGAAAACCATTGAGACCAATGAAGCAAACGTGTTTCCGTTTCCGCCAGGGTGTTTACAACGATTCTTGCCAATTTCATGATAAAATTTTCAGACAACTTCATAAAAACAAACGCATTATCATTTAGTTTATTTCGAAATCGTGGATCTACCAACTTTTTTACGTTAATGGAGTGGTGCCATCCAACAACTTACGAGAGCTGGCCGCATGGTCTAAAGAACTTTAAATCGTAGTGTTTCATGCTTTGAATGTTTTGTTACCAGATGAAATGATTTTTCGGTAAGGCAAAGGCCCGGGGGCGAAGGCAAAGAGCAATCGTGAAGAAGGTCAAAACCTTCTCTCTACCTTAATTAGACGAATCAAAATCATCTCTGGAGTCACTGATTAAGGAGTCAACCATGATGCGGGATAAACAGGAAGTGTTAACCAAGTGTGAACAAACCAGTTAAACCAAACTGTCGATTATCAAATGAATACTATTTAGCTTTGAAATTTTCCAAAATTGATTGTAGCAGAGCCGTGTATCCTAAGAAAAGACGCGAAAAAATGACATTGAATCAGTGAGATATCTATTAAATATGTAGCAAGAAATCTAAGATGTTTACTGTAAACTAGACAGACTTTCAGTTATTTTGCAAAATAATAAATTCAAGCCCTTAAAGCATACGCTTCACGTGAAACAATTTTCCGGTTTCGCCCAGTTTGATTGGATTGTCTGGCAAGTTCTTCATTCTAGAAACGTCACGCCATCCGTTCCTGTTTTTATTTTGTTTTATTTTTATTTTGCCCAGTTTGACCGGATTGTCTATCACGTTCTTCATTATAAACGACAGGTCATTCCCTCTGTCTCTTATTCCTCTCGAATCCTTTTTTGTGAGTTGTTCTCAGGGTCTCTCCTCTTCCCGTCCCTTGGAAGAACGTAAGCTGGATACAACATTTGAAAGGTTATATGTTACGAAAAATCTTTGGAAGGACGATTGTCATAACTGTGTGTTTTAAAAAATGCTTTTGAGTTTAGTTCCATGACTACCTTTTATTGTTACAACACGACCAAATTCCAACTGGGATGAAGGTTTAGTACTTCTTTCAATTCCCCAAGACAAACTAAGCCAAGAACGTGGTTGTTTGTAAATCGTTGTAGATTGATGGCGGAACCCTGAACCGCTACTCTGCCGACAGATACTTTTGGACTGTGAACAAATAAATCCGAGCCTCATGAGAAAAGCATTTATACCAAGCAAACGTGTTGTCCGTTTCTTCCAATCATCTCTTGAGTCACTAATTAAGGAGTAAACTCTGGTGCTCGGTAAACAGGAAGTGTTAACCCAAGTGTGAACAAACCGGTTAAACCAAACTGTCGATTGTAAAATGAATACTATTTAGCTTTGAATTATTCCAAAATATATCGTAGCAGAGAGAGAAATATTACGAAAAGAACATTAAATCAGTGAGATACTTGTCAAATCATGATGTAGCAAGAAATCTATAAGATGTTCAGTGTAAACTAGACAGACTTTCAATTATCTTTAAAAAGTAATATCTAGAACAAACACTTCTTTTGAAACAATTTTCCGGTTTCGCCCAGTTTGACTGGATTGTCTGCCGCGTTATTCATTATACACGACAGGTCATTCCCTGTTTCTCTTATTCCTCGAATCCTTTTCTGCAAGCTTGCCAGGTAAATATACAGCAGAGCAGTTAGCAAGCAATTGCACCTTAGGTTGTTTCCTGGGTCTAGCCTCTTTCCATCCCATGGAAGAACGTAAGCTTAGCAGGGTAATTATTTCCTGGATTAAGCATCTTGTTTTAATAGGAACGGTACAATTATGTACAAGCGGACAAAGTCCAAAGCGCCAATGATAACTTATGATCGATTTGCGATGACACATTTTCTTCGCTGTCCTCAAAGCGTGATTTCTTCGCCACTGTTTAAACTGTTGAGTAATTCTTAGAAGTTCTTTTTCCGTTTTACCGCTCTAAAAAGCTTTGTTTTCTTTCTGAAAACGGAATATCTTCAAAATTTACGCGTGAAAAACAGGGCCGCCATTTTGACTGAACTTGGATCTGGTACGCGTAGGGCAAAAGCCTTTCTGGATTCTGATTAGGCCGTGTTTGCTGAAGGCAATTAGAGCAATGAGGGAGAAGAGGTTTTAATCCAGGTTTAATGAACAAATTAATTAACCAAATTGAAATTCGTGACTACGATGAAGAATACGAACAAAAGAGAAAGGAATTCGACCGAAATCTGCCACAGCCATCCCACGCAAATCAGATTTATACCTTGTTTGGGTTGTAACACACAAGAAAGAAAAAAAGAAACAAACAAGTACAAGTGAATAGTTAAATTAACAAAGAATAATAATTAAGATAGGAGAGCAGGAAAAACAAAAGAAAAATCTTATTGTATTTTCGGATACCGCACAAGGTGATCAAAACAAAAATTATAAGTTTTACTGACAATTATCTGAACGACAGGTACACGACTGTGCATAGAGCGGAGAATCTTAATTCCCTCATATTGTGAAGGTTACAGCAACTCAGTAGATTTCCGCATCAGTCATGGGCAACAAGATTCTGTTTGCAGTGATAGCCGGCTTAATCGCAATCATTGTACCGATTTTGATTTTTGGGTAAGTTTATTTCTTTATCTATATTATTTCTTTCTCCCTTATTAGTGACCTTTACATCAGTTTTTCATACAACGATGATCTGACTGCTTACTCCATCTAGACCGGTGGGTACTGGATTCGCCCGCGCGACTTTGAACCTGAATAACTTTTTTAACCTTGCGCAAACGTCATGAAACTTGCGCCTGTCCCATGCAGGCTACTTTACACCCTGCTAGCAGAGCCTTTCTTTTGCTTGCTCGATTTTGAAAAACAAACAGGGGGCTCTGCTCGCAGGGTGGCTACTTCATAGCACAAGAACAACTGAAATTTATTTTTACAGTAACTGTCAAACTTCCCGCGCGCTGATTCGTTGGCTGGTAGCTATTGCTTAAAATAAAAGTGACGTCAGAACAGAAAAATAAAGCCAATAGCCAACACGACTGGACGCTTTTTGGCACAGCTACATCCCTCCAATTTTTTTCTTAAAATTCTTTTCCTAGTACCAAAAGTTTCCAATTCATGAATTTTTCAGAAGCGATGTTTTATGAAAATTATTTGACATTGGATTTCCATACAACCACTGTTATTTCAAGCGTGTTTGCCTACTCGTCAAAATGGCGTCGAAAACCGTGATAAGGTCTATTTCTCTCGTACTTTTCCGTGTTAGTATATACCGCACTAGTGAATAGTGCTTTTCGCGCGCGCTGATTGGCTAGCTCGGAGGTGATTAGCCAAGTACTATTCACCTCTGAGCACCCGAAGAGAAACAAGATGGCTTCCCGTTTCGCCACGGTTACTTAAGAGGAAGCTATTTCGATAAACGAGGCGGCTGTTAAAAAAAAATACATAAATGGCAGCAAACTTTGGTTTGACGGCATTAAATGGTAAGTTGTTTAATCTTTTCAACCTCATATTCTAAGGCAAAAATAAAAATACAATCCCTTGTTTACGAAAACTGCCGAGCACTACAATTACAATGAAAACAATGAAACGTCTAATATTTTTCAGTATGGTTTCAACAACAAGGCGAATTTCACAGAAAAATCGAAGAAATGACACTGTAGGAACTAAACAATTGTCTCCAAAAGTTTTATTTCTCTGCGAAAAAGCAAGACGGAACTTTCTACAATAAGAAGTCGCCTACCGCGTGGCGCGCGAGATTTTAAAATTGCATACCATTTGTCGGTATATTGTCAGAAATAAAATAATTTTTTGGTCCACTTGTTATTCAGTTTGTGTGGTATATACTAAAACAATTATTGCAAAAAACAAACCGACGGCAGTTTTCTATGGTCTATACTCTTATAGACCAGAAAATAACGTCATAAAATCTTTAAACCTCAAATGGAACCACGAGCCCCAGGCTTGAGGGAAATGTACTGATGAAATTAAGGATGAAGTTCTGTTTGTTTTCAAGGCCATTATTTAAAGATTGCCACAAAGTGTCCCTTCCCCAGAACGACAAATTCCTCTGCAAAAGAGAGAGATCTTGGGAACTTGAGGGACTGGAGAAGATATGGAATGTGAAAAAAGATCGCTCTGGATTCGCTTTATTGGATATGCCGCCATGGAAGCTAACAGCTGGTTCTTTCGTTGATCCGTTCACAAAAGCAGCGATTTAGTGTACCATTTAGATAAGAAGTTCTTTCCAAAGGAATTCAGCTACCATTACTACGAGACTTTGTCAGAGTATGTTGAGACGATTGCGATACTTGGAGGGGTAGGCAGAATCTTATAAACTTTTATCAATTTTATCCTATTAATAGTCTTTCTGGAATGATCATTATTCTACTACTACTACTACTACTGCTACTACTACTACTACTACTACTACTACTACTACTACTACTACTACTACTACTACTACTACTACTACTACTACTACTACTACTACTACTACTACTACTACTACTACTACGACTACTACGACTACTACGACTACTACGACGACTACTACTACTACTACTACTACTACTACTACTACTACTACTACTACTACTACTACTACTACTACTACTACTACTACTACTACTACTATTGCTACTGCTACTGCTACTGCTACTGCTACTGCTACTACTGCTACTGCTACAGCTATACTGCTACTGCTACTGCTACTGCTACTGCTACTGCTAAGTACTGCTACTGCTACTGCTACTGCTATGAAGGAAGGTCTTAGGTTCGACTCTCGGTAGGGGTACTCGGATTTTCTTTTTACCGAGTATCCTTTGTCACCGAAGGAAAAATTTCTCTATTATTTATTCACTGGGCTAAGAACATAACATGACCTTTTTTTAACAAATACCACTCATCGACATTCAAACCTCAGCAGTTTGCAGGATGTTTGTTCCATGAACTTAGTTTAATGGTCATTATGAAGAAGTAGCTTCTTCTAAAGAAACCCAATTCAAGACTAGAGTGCAAAACTCGATACCCTACTTATTACCGAAATGGCGGCAAAATGGCTTAAATCGATATCCTTTTTATGACCAAAGCGGCTGAAAAACCATATCCTTTGGGGCCGTACATACCTATATAGCCCATAAAAGGGAGTACCCCCCCGATCCGAACTAGTAATGGGAAGGTCTTAGGTTCGACTCCTGATAGGAGCACTCGAATTTTCTTTTTCCGAGAACCGTAATGATTCGATTTAGCGCTCGAGGTTCTTGTTTACTCAGGCTGGTACCTCAAGGTAGGGAGCTTATTTCTTTTTTTTTAGAAACAACCGAATGTGCAGAACAAAAGTTAAATATTTATTTTAAAAAAAATTAACCGATGCATTACGCAGAGGCATGTAAAACAACTTTCCCGGATAAAACCAATAAAACTAATAGTCTTCTGTTCTAATTTTTCACTAATCACTCAATAGGAATTCTTAGATTCCTATCGAGTTTCTTTAATAAAAAATCTATATGCAAAGCTCACCATTGAGGTTCTTTGTAGGAACACACTAAGCGGTCATCCCAAAACGAGGCTTTCATTGAAGATAAGAGTGAATGGATTAGTGACAAGTTCTTCACTCAACAGCGTCTGGCAGGAGTCAACCCTATGTCCCTGCAACGAGTGACTTCATGGAAGTAAAGGTGGGTGATCCTTCAAATACATTCAGTTCAGTTCAGTTTATTGTTAACGTTTTGCCATAAAAAAAAAAGTGTACAAATGTAGCCTAGCGGCCACTTCACTAGCCTGAGTATCAGGCCCTTTCTACCTCTCCTCCCCTAAGGAAGGCCTGATACTCAGGGCCCAGTTGTTTAAAGCCCGATTAAGCTTGGATTAATGTGAATTTTGATTCAATTTTAATTACAAATCGGTGAAGAGTATTCCAAAACATTTTTGTCTCTCAGTTTTGACTTAGACTTTCCTTTACCTTTAGCTTGAAATTAGGCTTTAAAACCACTTTTAATGAAAACCTTGATTAACTTTTAATCCTAGATTAGCGTTAATCGGCTTTCGAACAACCCGGCCCAGGTTATCACTTCACAAAACAACTAAACAGCGCTTAAATGATTTGTGGAATCGTTACCCAGAGTCCTCAGGCTCTTTGGCCCGCGATTGGTCGCCTGGAGAGACTGGGAACTGGAATTATATTTTCGAAGTCTCCAGAGTCTCTCCTGGCGACCAACCGCTGGCCAAAGAGCCCGAGGACTCTGGGTACGAGATTGTGATTTGTCTTACAAATTCCGAAGATTAAAGTCTAGGTGAGCCACTGAGTGCAGGAACGAGGAAATAAAGTGTTAAGTTTACGCGTTTTTTTGCCGCCACCCAGCGCGAGTTTTTTTCCCATTCATGATTTTGCTACGGTTCTTCCAGGAAACATTGGATTGGACTGGACCAAACTGAAGGAAAAACTGAATCCCACGTTTCCCTGGGAAGCCGCTGTACAAAAGACTTTGGGAAGACAAGACACATTGGAAGAGGTACCTTGTCTTTCTTTCAGTTCATTTTGTATCTAAAGGTTATAAGGAGTCCTTGCCTGCTGTCTTGTGTGCTTCTGTATGTACATCTGATAATAAACGCTGACATGAAATAGGTTGCAACTCGATGGAAATACGTTTTACGTTAAAGAAGGGCCTCACTGAAAACCACATTTTGTGACGTGGGCTCCCTGTTAAAATATCTTATTTATTATAGTTCTCAGAAAAAGGTGTTTGCCCGAGACGTTGGGATTTTAAACATTTGAGGACGGTGCCTATTAATACAGCAGTATTTTTTTTCGCGGTTTATCACTATGTGGGAAAAGCAGATGTAAGCAAGGGCTAATAAGAATAATGGGGGGTAACCACTCAGTTTTTAGAAATGATTGAGCGAAAAAGATTCGAAAAAGAACAATCAGAATGATGTATTTTTCAGTAAGCGACACAGGTACACTCGGAAAACGGAAATCCAGGTGCTCCTACCAGGAGTAGAACCTAAGAACTTCATGCTCTACAAAACAACGTATGACATTTTTTTTCCCAAATTGAAGCTTAATTATTTCTGAAAAATTGCTTGGTTTGCCCTAATTTTCTTTTCGGATTCTAATAACCTTTGCCCATATCTGCTTTTGCCGCGTGGTTATAAACTGTGTAAAAATATCATTTTTTCGTAGGCACCGCCGTAAAGAAACTCGACTTTCCGGGTCGGACCATCCCGAGATGCGCAGAGCGTGTGCGCAGTTGCAATTGAAGAAGGCACAGTCCTTAATCATTTATATATATTATATATATTTTTTTTTACCAGAGTAAGGTTTTATTTGTGACCATATTTTGGTTGATTTTTAGGCCATTAATCAGGGCCGCATTTATGCTCTTCGTTATGAGTTGTGTGACGATCTGCCCAAGGAACCGAAGGACTATGCCGATAATGATCCTAACCGCACTATGTGGGCCACACTGTCTCCCATTGCTCTGTTTGCGTCTGCGCCAGATAACAAAACACAAGGCAACCATCTTGTGCCTGTGGCGATTCAAATGGACTTCAAACCAGGTTCAGTATCCTTAAGAATTCACTCAGTTTATACCAACTGGGGACAAATAGGCTTTTTATACTGGTAACTGACCAACGCTTGTGGTTGCAGATCCTTTATTGACTGTGTTGCATTAGATTATAAGTGGATAACAACACAAATTAAAGCGTCGTTACCTTAAACCCTTTGTTAAAGAATATAACTTTTTTAAGTGATTACTTGAATCTTACAAGGAAAGAAATGAGTGGAGACCATTAGTGTAACATCGGCTTGGAAATCATAAATTAATCACTTTACTTGGCAGATAAAACAAAATTTCCCGAGATCAAAGATTTTGCCCTTATTGCAAATATAAGCAAATCAAAGATGAAACTGTTGTTCTCTTCTACTGCAAAAGTTACTCAACTATAAGGGACAAGCTTTTACAATGACAATATACTGACCTCTCTTACCGAATATTATTAAGCAATTATCAATCGTATAATTTCTAAATATCTGATGAACTCTAATAACTGGTATTATATACGCGCTTACTGCTATTTTGTTTGTGAAACTCTCCTTGAGCGATGGCAAACTAAAATCCTTTCACAAGAAGAAAAAAAAAACTACAAACGCCAACAAAACGACTTAACAGAAAGAGACGGAAAGAAAACAACAATAGTACAAAAATTAAACTCCATTTTATTTTGTTCAATTATGATTCGGTTCACATGTAACAAAACTGGCAGCATAACCTCACAATTGAAGTTAAAAAAATCATGGCGCCCAATCTCGGCTTGGCGGCCTTGATTTTACTACCATTATAAGCCATTCTCAGGCGAGAATTAAGGCTCGGAAGGTTGCCTGATATTTTGCTGCCGTCGTGATTTTTGCGATATTTCTGCTTGAGGTATTTAATTTAATTAACACGACACTATTGCGCACTTCTTGTGTACCCTCCTTTGGCCATTCCTTGGCTTACTTGAGCCCACACGAGTTTCTTATTATGCATGATATTTAAATCGTTTTGCACCGCCTTTTCGCTCCACAAGCCAATAAGCAGTTTTGTCTCTTCGTACGCGTGTTACCACATGTCCGCCATTTTGGTCAATCATGATCACCGGCGCTCTGTAATTACTTCAAACAACCTCCTTGAGCTCGTTTGAACTAATCATAATCCGATTATAATCCAGGGCCAAGTTGTTCAAAGCCCGATTAAGCTAATCCCGGATTAACGTGAACTTCGATGCGAGTTTAATTAATAGTTAATAAAGATTTTCCCAAAAGATTTTTGTGCGTCAGTTTTGCCTTAGATTTCTTAGCCTTTTGCTTGAAATAAGCCTTTTAAACCATTTTTAACGGGCAAGATGAAAACCTCGATTAACTTTTAATCGTGGATTAGCGTTAATCGGCTTTCGAACAACCGAACCTGGAACTGTAAATTAGTTGATGTGAACGCCCTCCATATATAACTCAATTATAATTGGGGACAAGTGTGAACACAGCTCAGATTTTAAACCGGCTAAAAATTGTAATTTATTTCTCTTCAGATTCGCCTGTGTACACTCCAGACGATGGCGGCAACTGGATGTTGGCCAAACTGAATGTTCAGGTCACTGATCACGGATACGGACAAATTGTGGAGCACCTCGCGAAGGTATACCTTCTTCTGCTCTAATCAATTCGAGACTTCACCACCCCCACTCCCCACCCCCACCCCCACCCCATCCGATTTAGAGTTCGTCCGTTTAGGCTTTGAAGTTCAAGACAGTCCATTTATCGATCTCGGATTGACTTCTTGATATCTTCATCACCCAAAGTAGAGTTCAACCGTAAATAAATCAGTTGTGCGGACATTAAAGACCAAGTACTAACGGCAGACTGATCCCAACGACAGAGGTGACGAGCTTGATAGAATAAACAACAAAGGCTAGAATAACTGAAATATATTTGTTTGTAAAAAACAATTTTTTCCGGATATTTCGGTTTGCAACACAAACCTTCCTCGAGGGCTGAACGAAAAGGAAAAGTGAGAAACGTAAAAGGATTGTTACATACGAAGATTTAAAATATAAAATACATGACAATGATTGGTTGTTTAGGACTAAGTTACAAGGTTTTAAGGTTTTTTTTTTTTTTGTTTATTATTGTGCACTATTTCAATGGCTTACAACAAAGTGTGAGACATGTCATTGGCGTGTTTCGTCACGTCTATTTATACCAAGAGGGTGCAATGTTTTAGCTTTGTTGATTAAATGAGCTCCACGAGCCTTCCTGACTGAGTCACGTTTGCTGCGTATAAGTTTAAGCGGGATTAGGTGGACGTCGTTGATTGAGTGGCCAGGTTGGTTGAAATGTAGCGAAACAGGAGTAGGGTTGATTAGTTGATGTCGGTGTTCCCCCGAAACGTTCATTGAGTGGGCGCTTTGTCTCCCCAAAGTATTGGGAGTGGCACTTCTTACATTGGATTAAATAGATGAGGTTTTTGGAATGGCAAGATATGTAGTCCGTAATTTTACGTGTTACGTTAGTGGTGAAATACGTGTAGTTCGTTTGACCTTCTCGGAGAAATGAGCAAGTTAGGCATCGTGGGTGGTTGCATTTATGAATACATGCGGGTTGTTGATTGGAGGGCTCGTTTTCACGTAGCTTTGAATGGACCAGTCACCAGGAGATCACGTAGACTTGCGTTGCGTTTGTAGGCGATAACTGGCGGATGAGGGAAAACTTGTTTGCAGTTGGCGGAGGACTGGAGGATGTTGATATGTTTCTTCACATTAGATGAGATTTTGGGAAGAGCAGGATTGAAGGTTGTTCTGTCTGTTTTTGAGGCTTTCTGTTCTTGTGGATGTAATCAGCTGCTTGACGTGGGATGGCTCGTACGCGATTTGCATCTCTTTGTAGGGAATAGCGGCTAAAACCACGTTTGAGCAGGTGCTTGATGTGTTCTTCGCTTTGTTTGTCAAAGAAAATTTCTTACTAAAGTTCTTACTAAGAGGAATTTTACATCTAATGTTTAAAATAATTTAATTTAACTTATCTTATCTTAGTACACGCGGTGTGATTGGTCAATTTTGCAGGCCGTATTTCACTGTACAACCCGCTAAATTTGAACGTTTTATACCCAATTGAACTCAGAGTTATGATAAACATCTTACTAACCTCGTTTTCTGGGTCAGTACTGTATGTTACGGATCCTCCTTTTACTCCCGTTGATTTATAAATGCGCGAAAAAAAATCGGTCCATAACTTACAGTACGAACCTCGAACTCGGTTAGTAAGAGGTATGTTTTTCAGTTAATTCTTTTTACCTTTCTTTTCGACGCACAAAAAAAAACCTTGGACAAAAAGCATAGGACATAAATTGAAGTGTAATGGTTCAATTCATTGAATTCTATTACCTTGAATTCTTACTTAGATTTTACCCTCTTACTGTAATGCCTGCGTACCACGAATGGCGGTGATGCATTTCTTGTTTTCAGTTTCCAAAACTGTATTTCGAGGTCTATGAACGACGAAGTAGGATTTATCATTAGTATGTGTTTCATTGATTGCATCAACAAACTGCCCTTAGGTTAAGTAATAAAAATTCTAAAAGAACGAAACGAAAAAAAAAAAAAAATAACTGATATATTTTCTTAAAGGTACATTTCAATTTGTAACCTTCAACTTCTCTTTTACCATATGATTAACTTTGCTTTTCCCCTTTTCAAGGTTCATTTCCTGATGAATTCATTCTGTGTGATATTAAAATTCACCATGTCGGTCCTTCATCCTTTGCATCAAATACTCAGGTATCATTGCAGAGAGGTAGTGGTACCGAACACGATTGGAACTCCAGAACTTGTTGACAACGGAGCATTGATGGATCAGTTTTTTGCATTTGGACATGAAGGAACATATCGACTCCTTAAAGATGCATATCCATTATCCACGTGGGACATCACAGATTTTAGAAGCGAATTAAAGGTGCGCTGTTCTACCATCTTTCCATTATTAACTGTTTTAGTGACTTGGGGATAGCAAAAGTAAAAAACGGTTGGCATAATCTGGTGCCATGCATTTCAGTTTTACTTAATGTGGCTCTGAAGGGGTCAAAAAAACCTTGCTCTAACTCGCTATTTTTCTTGTTCTTTAATGCTAAATATCCGTAAATTACATAAAGGAAACGATGCGGTAAACGTTGCGAAAATCAATCGGATGCGATAATTGTGAGGTTGATAGAAAATACAAGTTACGACAGCAAAATGGGCGAACAAAAAATAGACAAGAACAAAGAAATAGCAAAATAAGGAAAAATGAAGAGCTAAAGTGATACTTACAAACGTTATATGAACTTTAAAAACGGACAAACGAAGCGATGTAAAAAACGCAAAAAAACCTAAAACTGTACTCCAAAGCACAAAACAAGAATGAATGAAAAAGCAAAGATCAAGACGCGAATTTATACTAATGAACTACGGAGCAATAACCAAAGTTATGCAGAAAAAACTATCAGAATAATAATGAAACGACATACTAGCGTGACACAAAAAATGTTCCTAGAAAACAAAAGAGTTGGTTTAAAAAGAATGCGGCCGCAGCAGGCTCCATAAAATGGAACGATAGCTGTCTCTTGGCCACAATATTGAAAGAGAAAGCTGCCTAACGTGTCCGCCGCAGGGCCCGCATGAAAACGGCAGCATCACGGTGATTTTGCTGTACTTTGGTCAAAACCGTTTTGCACAGACATTTGACGAAACACCCTCTTTGCTAACATGAAATTGCTCTTAGAACACCGGGAAGAAATTATTAAGGGATTTCTCCAAGGAAGAACTGACTATAATTAGTTTTTAACGACTTCTCTAAAATACGCAAGAAGATCTTTCAAGATTAATCCAAGAAAATTTTTCAAGTTGCAATCTATTCCCATCCTAGCCATCTACAGTTAAACATATTAAACTTAAACTAGTTTCTGTGCACTAGAATTGTTGTTGTTAACAAGAACGAAACGTTATTTGAACGATTCCATCGATTGAAGTATGTTTTGTGGCCATTCACAGTAATACTAAAACAGGTGATACTGGCCCTTTAAGCAGGCGAAAAAAATTGATATAGAATATATGTCAGTAATCTCTTAACTTTGTTTTTGTTTCAACAGAAACGTGGAGTTCATGACAGTGATCTTCTGCCATACTTTCCTTACCGGGATGACGGCAAGCAAATCTTAGAAGTCATTGAACAGATGGTGAAGGACTACGTGGACTTGTAAGTATGATCGATTATCGGCAACAGACACAGACAAGTTGTCTTGCTCTAAATATTGTTATTGGTGTTTGTGTGTGTGTGTTTGGCTTTGCTAGAAAGTATTTTTTGTTTAACTGTTTTACCTCCGTTGTAAATATTTAATTTGCATTATTTAAACCAGCTCCCTGACATTTTTAGCTTCTTAGTTATTTCAGGGGGCTGGTGAGCCCTTAACATTTCAAAATCTTTTAAACTAAATGTTTGAATAACTTTCCAACGGGGAAATAAAGTCTTGCTGTTGTTGTTGTTGTTGTTGTTGATCAATTGCCGGGGGCTGAGATAATTAAAGTAAGAAGATTTCGATCACTAGATTAGGACATTTCAAGACATTTTACAGAACATGTGAATACGCGACAGAACAAATATATTTCCTTCCTTCCTTCCTTTCTTCCTTCCTAAATTCAGTTTCTTGATGTTTGGAGAAATTAGTTCATTAAATATGAAGGTTTAAAGGTAAAAGGAAAACATAATAGGGAGTGGGAGGTATTAACATATGAATACGTAGTAAAATTAAACAGATACCTACAGGAATATAACATTACCTGCCTTTGCTCACTTTTGTTAGCAATCGAAAAATAAAAATCTCCAAATTTTCTTGAAAACGGATCATTAATGTTTTTGGCTACGGAATGGAAACAGAGAGCTTGTTTACAAGGGGGAAGGGTAATCCTAGCAAGAGGTTGCCCTAGGGTGCCTTAGCACTCATGAATACATTTCTTCCTTTTTTACGCGACCTGTTTACAAGGCAGATAGCACCAGGACTCCCTCCCTGTAAACAGGCCCTAGCTTGGAAAAAGTTGGGCGGACTATTTTAAGTTCTTTCCTCGTGTCTTAAGCGGCCTTCACACGGCAAACTAACGTTGGCAAACTTGTGTTGGCAAACGCAAGTTGGTGTGTGTTAACGGCACAAAAACAGTCGGCAAACAAGTTGGTAAACTGTTGGTGACAAATAGAACTAGCCTCTATTCTCGCCAACTTTTTCACCAACTTTTTCGTGTCGGTAAACTCGTATTTGACGCTCCAAGGGTGGGATTTCTACTGATATAAGGTTTCGTTCAAACCTTTCTATTTTTCCAGCGCTTTCTGTTTCTTCTTCGGCGATTAACATACAATCGGACCAAGACACAAGCGGCAACTCTTCACGAGTGCCACCGCACTACGTCGACCATGTTGCAAATTTAACGTGTTGTGATTAGACGCGGGTTTGCCGTGTGAAGGCACGAGTTTGCCAACGTTCTGAAGTTTGCCAAAACGAGTTTTGGGGCGCATCCTGTTTTGAACAAAATTCACTTGATTTCATGTCATGGGAGTGTACAAGTCATATATGAGCAAGGTACTAGCTAAGTAAATTTAAGTTTAGTAAATATGCATGGATAAAGGTCATGACACGGTGCTTTTGAATTATCATTTATATTTCACGCTCATGAGTCTGGTTAATCAAGTTTTACAAAATTATGTGATGCTTTTATTCCTATTTCTATGTTACTGGCATTTTATCGTTTTTTTTTTTTATTGTAAACTTATTATAAACTTCACTCTGAGTCTAATCATTCATTGTCTCCGAAAATTCCTGGGGAGAATCGTCGATTGAACTGTTTCACTGTGTTGTTTAAATTGTTATTTAAGGTATTATCACGACGATGAAGACGTAATAAAAGATCACGAACTTCAAAGGTACTTCGATAACTTGTCTACTAACGGCAGAGGTATTGGAAGAGTAAGTATAAAATCACCCATGTGTTTTTTATTGATCATATTGTTGTTGTTTTCTGTTTTTGTTTCCTTAACTACAACGTTGTCGTACGGAATTCCTAATACTTGAATTTAATTGCCGGTTTATGACGCATGCACATTTGCTTTTTGAATGCACTGCCGCCTTGATATAGACTGAGCATCATTATGCAGAATTAGCGAAAAGAATATACTCTTTCCCTGAGCTGTTCCGGGTTCTTCTATTGATTGATTGATTGATTGATCGATTGACTGATTTATATATTATTTTTTTTAATGCTGGTTTACAATTTTTTTTTCTTTAGTGGTTTAGGTCACTACAGAACTGTTGATTAAATTGTAACATGACTTTACTTCGTTGAGCCATCGAATTGTAATAATCAGTGGCTGTTAGACCAAAATATAAAAAAAAAAAAAAAAACCAAGATACTTGGGGAGTAATAAGATATATCACGTCACAGTCTAATTAACTGTTCAAATAAAATTATTCTCAGTACAGAAGACTGAAATATTGAACCACCCTTAACTTTAATAGATTCAAGGATTGCCGGCGAGCATTAAAAAAAAAGACGAACTCTGTGATATTGTAACCCGCATCATCTCACATGTGAGCATTCAACATGCTGCAGTCAACTACCCTTTAACAGACTATGCTCAATACACGCCCAACCTACCAACCAAGCTCTACGATGATACCAATGTGGTACATGATGACAAGTTTTCTCTTTTGCGGCTGCCAAATGGGAAGACTTCTGCTGTAAGTGTGATTTCATTGTTTACCTGAAGACTGGATAGCATTTTGCGCAAGAGACTATGAGGTAAGAGAGCGAATCCCCCATACATGCTCTTCTTCCTATGAAAATTTTTCTCAATCTATTTTTGTTTACGTTGCTATTTTAATGTCGACATCTTATTGGTCAGTTAGAGTGACGTCATTTAATTTTAAACTCAATGGCGGATTATAATTTCCCAAAATAGCATGGCGCGAACTAAAAAAAGATTGAAAATAATTATCATGGGGCAAATGGATTCGCGCTCTTACCTCATAGTCTCTTGATTTTGCGGGAGGAGACCTGGCCTAGTTAGCTTGCGCGCCGGACTTGTAACCTGGAGATCCCGGGTTCGAATCCCGCTCTGACCACTTGGATTTGTGTCACGGTAGCCCCGTTTTCAAATCCAAGACCACGCTTTGTAAGTAGCCGACTGGTTTGCCTCTTATCTGTTAGGATTTTAAAAAAATGTTCTCTTAATTTTATTTCATTGATTATTATTTATAGTGTCCCCAATTACTACTACAGCGCTTAAGTTTTATTTACCATGAATACTAGACATTTGAAATCAAATTGTCCTAAGGGAACGATAACTTGTTAATCGGCTTTGTATACTTGTCCGTTTATGAGACTTTGGCATACAGAGTCATACTGAATTAAGTGTTACCAACTTTTGAGTCTGTCGGATAAAATATCAGTTAAAATAGGCATTCAAATGAAAGCACTTTCAAAGCGTTGTTAAAGTTTATGTAATAGTTTAAAAAACACGTGCTGCGAGTGTTTTGAACGGCCTCAAAATCATTCCTGGAAAAGCGTGTGTCAAGAGAGTTCATAACAATGATGCTTTTGTGAACGTTAGAAATTAGCATACGAGAAAAACATTAAACACCGCATACTAATAAGGAGGAGGTTTATCGAGTTTTAACACCACTGCACGTGATGTTTTAACGACCATTTGATAGGTCAATGGGCTTATGAATTATTAATAAGTTTTTGAAGAGACTTTTCACACAGAGTCATACTGAATTATATAATAAGTGGTACCAACTTAGATTCAAAATCTCCGTAACAGCGCCCCTTTAAAATCTCTGGAATTCCCTTTCTGATTATATTAGGTCTTCTTCAACTCTTGGTGAATTTAAGACTAAGAATCTCTTTACCAATTAATATTTTCGTTTTTTAGTTTTAATTACCCGTAATTTTCACGGCTCTTTGCAGTTAATCCGTCAGTTATAATCAAATGGTTTGGCTTTTATAATTTTACAGATCGAAGCGAGTTTTACCAACAAACTGGGATTGTATCGATTCGACTCTTTGTTCGAATACGGGAAGAATCTTGAGGATCTCAAGGCGGCCAGACTCGTGAACAGTTCCTATAGTCACCTCATATATTATGTCCAGCCTCGTATGCAAGCAAAGAATGAAAAGCGGAAAGAGAGAGGTGACCTGACCTATCCCTATCTTATTCCAAAATGGCTGCCCAGTGGAATTCAGACCTAGCTGATCATTTTAGTGCTGAGATCAGCGCATACGTTTTGAGGCGTAACCAAGATTGTCGAGAAAAAGTAGCGTAATTTAGTTGCAATGATAATAGTTAATAAGCCGGCATGTGTCAAGTTTCATTGTCCACAAGAGTGGGTCTTGTAATAGAAGTAGGGTCTAGTTAGTTGAGGTTATAACGGTTGTTATAATTACCTTGTGCACTTTGTTAAGTCTGCTGCGCAAAAAATAGCAAACAAACAAGCCAGCCAGTCATGACTCGATTCGTAGTCAGGTTTTTATCGTGTTTAAGTTACAGCATAAGAGTGTAACACTGGAGTGTGAAGTTTCAGTTTGCAGTAAACGGGATGAAGTAAGGATCAGTGTGTTGACTCTTCATTCCAGCTAAGTTAAAACAATAAAGATTAAACATTGTTTGCAGGACAGAGTTTGTTTGAGTTATTCAGTGCTTGTTCTATCAAAGTAAACTCTATCATGTTATGGCAAGAGGTGACATGTCGTCAGACTCTGTTCGAAATTTCGCCCGCCATGTTCGGTAATTAAACCTTGTCAACAACTGCCGTCGATAAAATTCCGGTAAGGCTGGGTAGAAGACCTAAAGTTTTCGGTGAGAAGATGATGATGATGATGATGATGATAATAATAATGATCGTTTCCCAACATTTCAGTTCCCGATTTTAAAAACTCGAAAATAACTTGAAATCGCGCAAATCTTTCCACAACTATGTCTCCATGTAGTGTTATGAAGGGCAATGCAAAAAATTACATTTTCCCTTTTTTATGCAAAAAACAGCTTAAACGGGATGGTTTATTTTCAAAAGCGTTCCTCTTAAAAGGAACAGCTATGAAAAGGCCCACTTGTTCGTAAAACAGTATTGAGAGATGTTGTCCTTAAATTTTTTAGCAGTAAAAGAAAAAGGTTAACCCAACGCGATCTTGTTCCATGATACAAAAGTGAGGGTTGTCTCCGGTATGTCCGTTATACCCGATTAAGTTACAAAATTGGGCAGATCAGATCTATTTAAGTAAGACGCATATTAGAAAAACAAAAAGGAAAGAACTCCCGATCAATGAAAAACAGCAAAACGGAATATCAACTTAAACAAGCTCTAAGTACTGTTCCCCGCTGTTTCCGCTGTATCCGTCACACTTACGAAATAAAGAACTCAGTAGAACTCAGTAGTCAAAAGATCTCAAGTATAATGGGGATAGCGGATAGAACGGGGACAGAACTTGCAGTACAACAGATCTGCTTAAAGGAATATTAAATAAATGTAAAGTTCAACGGAGATCACGGAGAAGGCGGGGACAGAACTTACAGTAGATCAAAACTGCATAAGAGAAATATATTACTACTACTACTACTACTACTACTACTTCTACTACTACTACTACTACTACTACTACTACTACTACTACTACTACTACTACTACTACTACTACTACTACTACTACTACAAGTAATAATAATAATAATAATAATAATAATAATAATAATTAGTAGTAGTAGTAGTAGTAGTAGTAGTAGTAGTAGTAGTAGTAGTAGTAGTAGTAGTAGTAGTAGTAGTAGTAGTAGTAGTTGATCTACTGCAAGTTCTGTCCCCGTTCTATCCGCTATCCCCATAATACTTGAGATCTTTTAACTACTGAGTTCTGGCTGGAAACCCAATTATTTCTTAAGCGTGACGGATACAGCGGAAACAGCGGGGAACGGTACTTGGAGCTTGTTTAGGTTGATTTCCGTTTTGTTGTTTTGCATCCGCTATCCCCATTATACTTGAGATCTTTTGACTACTGAGTTCTGACTGGAAATCCAATTATTTCTTAAGTGTGACGGATACAACGGCAGCGGCGAACAATAATTGGAGCTTGTTTAATTTATTGAAGTTATACTTGAGATCTTTTGATCAATGGGATCTCACCGAGAATTCACATATTTTTGAAGTGTGACGGATACAGCGGATACAACCGGGATGAATTTTTTTTAAGACACACTACTATTGTCTTATGCGATTTCCATTCATTTAAGTGATAATCTGGAAAGCAAATTAGTTCGTTGATATTTCAAAGTGCCCGTAAGGTTTTCGCTGATTCTGGGATTACTTGTTCACTGCAAAAGTATTCAGATGGCATGCTTTCAAGGCGTTGATCATATACCGGTATGTATGTTTTCTCTGCGCTGCAAGGTTTTTCCCAGGTTCTTTATTGCACGTTTTGCCAAGGCAAAATTATTCCCAGTGACATAGGCCACGCTTTTGTCTGCATTCCTAACAAAACTACCGATTAGCTTTATAAATAATAAAGACATTTCTCCTCCACGATAATGAAACACCTACTATATAACCTGCTTGAAATTGTTAAATGCTTGCGTTGACTGTACAACTAATGCCTATGACTTGAAAACACTTGAAGCACAAATGGAAAAAAAGAAGAAATTCTAAAGCCAACTGTGGCAATGCTACATTTGATTAATACCTCATTGTCGTTGTGAATTTTCAACAAAACTATGTTTGTGTTTGACAAAACTAAACGAAAAGAATGCGATTGCACTGGTTACGTAATCACTGTAAATTGCTCGGGCATTTGTCGGCTGGAATTTATCGAAAACAAAGACCACACCGAGGAATTTTAACAATCTAGCTACCATGCTATAAAAGTAGAGTGCAAAACTAGTTCGTTCTCTTTTCACTCGGTGACAGTCATGGCCACAGCACCAGCGAGGCAGCTCAATAATAAGGTATGTACTAGATCTGATATTCCTTCTTCGTAGCTTTTTCAGTTCTTTTAGTGAACGAATTTATGAAGTTCAGCTTAAAACGTAACGAATCAGGAATGAAATGGTACATTACTTAGGCCTTTCAACCAGCTATTTGAGATGCAGTGTTGTTTGTAATATGTGAAGCCTGAAGATATATTTCCTACAAGATTATTGCGTCAACGTTGGTCACATTCTGTACTGATTCTGGTCTTCTGTTTTCCTTGTATACATTTTAGAGAATCCGAAGTGCCCTGCTTAGCAAGGTCTTGCCAGCTGTCTAAGGGAATTGTTCGCTTCTATCAGCTAAATTGTCGTACAGCAAACATGAGGTAATGTGTTATGATGATCTGTGGCTAAACATATGCCAGAAGCGTGACGAATGTGACGAAAAGATTAAGAAAATGAAAGGGGTAGCATTTTTCTTCTCCTTTGTCGCCGCCCTTGAGAGACGAAATAAAGAAAAGAGGCAAAAGGCAAACAACCAAGAACAAGAGGACGACCAGATGAATTACAAGAAAAGTATTGGCCAGCAATAACTTACTGGATTGCAGTGGAGTCCTCCAACGGCATGCGCGTATCAACAGTACCCTTGCATTCGGCCCTATTAGAAACAGGCATGGAAGTGACAGCTAAAGCCCTGCCAGTCTGCAAAAGAGGAGGTGAAGAGGAATCCTGCGCACCGTTATGTACCACGCTGAAAGATCACAACAACCACTTTCAACAGACTAAAGTGGACGCGTCTTTTTCCCACGGTCTTCAACTATTACAATATCAACTGATAGAGGAGCCCTTGGAGTCACTTCACGCAAGTGAGCGTGTCGTCAGGTTACAAGTTGTTTGTAGCGTGTTTACTGCAAAGTTGCGAGACAAGTTAATACCCTCTCTTGTCAGTTCTGGCCTTCAATTTGATGTGTTTGGCATAGAAGCATGCGATTTACCCTCGAACGTCCCAAACGTCACAAAAGCCCTCGCATCGCCGATTGTGGTAGCGATCAATGACATCGAACGAGCCATGGGAAAATTGGTTTACGCTCTGTACAGTGGGGAAGTTTTCAAGAAGGTGAAGAAATCTAAATACACATATCAGCACTGCTGTTCCGTGAAGAAATTCCTTTCTCTGCTGGGAAGCAATGATAAGTTTAAGGACACCATCATCAAGCATCTGAACAAGCTCGTAGATATCCTTGGCGATAGAGAATGCGAGTTTATGAAGAAGCTGCGTATCAACTACGACTTGATAGAAGTGAATGGAGGATGGTGCTTCTCAATTAGCCAGAGAAAGTTCGTTTTACATCCCGTGAAAGACGCGGACATTGGCAAAGAGTCTCCCAGGGCGTACATCGAATACGATCACAATAAAACACCAGATCCAGGATACTTCAAAGAAATCTTACAGAATAGCCTCAACGAGCTGGAAATGGCGCACTTTTGCGAATATTACATTCGACTCCTCAACTGCCGCATTAAACAGCACAAGGAAAAGGTCATGTGCCTCATAGGAGAGCCTAACAGCGGCAAGACAAGCCTTCTCACCCCAATCACTCGCCTTATCCCAGCAAGATACATTGCAATGATAAGCAGGCAAAAAGCGTTTAACAAGAGCTTAGTCGATGAAAATACTCAGGTCATTTTCCTGGACGAGGCGCACACAAAATTGATGGATCCAGACGATTGGAAAATTTTAACCCAAGGAGGACTAACTGCACACGACCGCAAGTACAAGACTTCAAGTCTAACCATGATAAGGTGCCCAATGTTCATTACCTGTCAGAAGGACATGGATTTCGGCGTGGAGCACAACAACGCCATGAACGTCCGTTTAAGAAAGTTTTTCTTTAAAAGCCTGACTTCGCCGCGTGTAGCAGGCGTACAATAATTCTTTAGAAAAAATGCAATGAACTGCATTGCCCGAGCAGTGCCTTGCACGCACTCCTGAAGATGAGTTACCCCCTCCCATGCCGGGGACCAGTTCAGAGCAAGACGACTTGGGTGAAGAAGAAAAGGAGCGAATTAGAAACATCGAACTCGACGAAAGCGAAAGCGAGAAAGAAGAAAGTGAACAAGCGGAACCGAACACGGTCATAGAGGACAGCGAATTAGAGTGCGAGAGCGAAGACGGAGGCACTGGTTCTACCTATCTGCAACAATGGGAGGAGAGTCTGGAGAACATTGCAAGTCTGCGAGAATGACAGCCTTGCAACAGTCTCAAGGAGAGGCAACTTCGGTCTACTCGCCGCTGGAGTAAAAACCAGCGTTGAAGAACGGGAGAGCCTGGAAGAGCGTGCACGAATACGTGTGCTACAACAAACAAGGGAACGCTGGATCTTGCTGGGGATGATAAGACAAGAAGATGCCCACTTGCTAGAGACAGTGGAGGGCCCGTACCATCCGAGAATCGAACGTTCTAGGGACGAGTACTTTGCGAAAAAGAAAGAGGAAGAACATACATACATACATACATACATAAACTTTATTTAGACACGGTAAAAACATCAGTTACAAGATAAAAATTTAAAATTAAAACTGATTTACATGTTTGCCGTGTGGGAGTACGAGGAGGACAATTCGCGATATATCTCATTTCTAAAATAAGTAAAAGATCTAATGGCTCTGACGTTAGATGGAAGGCTGTTCCACAAATGTGCCCCACTGTAGCAGAAACTACGTTTCAAAAAATCGGTACGAGGCTTAGGCAGAGCCAATTTGTTGTCACTATTTCTAAGTCCATAGTCCGTGTTGAAGGGCTTAAATAGGCCTTTCAGGTACTCCGGAGACTGATCATTTAAAGTTTTAAACATGATTTTCAATTTCTGCTTCTTCCTTCTGGTACACAGATTATCTCATCCCAGCTTACCGCGTAGGGCGGTAGCGCTAGAATAGTAATCTGACTTCGTTATGACCCGAATGGCGCGATTTTGAAGCTTTTGTAATTTATCAGCTAATTCGTTGCTGAGACCGTCCCACAAAGGACAGCAATAATCAAAATATGGTTCAGTAAGGGCTCTATATAATAATATTGCTGTATCGTCGCAAATGAAGGACCTCAGTCTTTTAAGTGCACCTATGCCAGAGGAGATAATCTTGGCAGTCTCATTAACATGTTTGGACCACGAAAGATTTTGATCGATGTAAAGTCCTAAGGATTTGGTGTGGGGCACTCTATCAATTTCGTGACCTTCAATTTGTACAGTCAGTGAATGGCCAATTGTAGTATTAGCAAGTCTCTGGCGTGAGCCTATTAACATTAATTCCGTTTTGGCAAAATTCAGGCTGAACTTATTTACATTGAGCCATTCATGAAGGTTAGCTAGTTCAGTGTTTAGTACTGATTCAAGCACTGGTAAGCTGCTGGCGGCAATGCTGATACTTGTATCGTCGGCCTACATTCGTGGTAACGCCTTACGTAGACAGTTCGGCAAGTCGTTAATATAGATCAGGAAAAGAAGTGGACCAATGAGGCTTCCCTGTGGAACACCACAGGTAACAGCATGCGCACCAGACAGCTCACCATTAACTACACACTTTTGTTGACGATCGCTTAGATAGGAGTCAAACAACTTTAGGGCCCTATGATCCATGCCATAACTAGCTAGCTTTCGTAAAAGAATCTTGTGGTCAAGAACGGAAGATGTTGGAGGAGAAAGCAGCCAAATACTTCGAGAACGAATGGGTGTGGGAGAAGGAGAAGGAACTTCGACAGCTGCAAGAGCAGGAGGAGACAGCAACGGACGCGGAGGTCAAACGCGCTTTGCAATACATGATCGGAGTCACGGTGGAGGCGCTTAAGTTGCACTTCAAGTGGGACGATCTACCAGGCCTCAGCAAATTGGTCGTCGCGGAAAGAACGAAACGAGCGATGGACATGAAGTGGCTGTCCAGTCAACAGGCTCAACGAGTTACAAGTGTATGGGCGCCTATGCCTTATCCATTTGATGGGTACGAATCCGATGAGCAAGACATTTTCATCACTCCCCAGTCGCCGAGATCGACGTCAAGGGGCACGAGCAGCCAGCCTGTGCAGGGACGCAATTCCAAGAAACGGCCAGCCCAGACAAGTACTCCCGTTTCAAAGAAGGGAAGGATAACCCACTTCTTCAGGCCGAGTCAGCAATGACATTCTAGTGAAACGTTCTTGAGGAAGAGTAAATTGACCACTGTCAGTCAAATGTTAGTACATTAAGGACGGTGCCTACTAATACTGAAGTATTTTTGTCCGGTTTATGACTATGCGGGAAAAGCAGATCTTAGCAAGGGCTACTGGAATCCAAAAAGAAAATTGGGTGTAACCATGCATTTTTCAGAGATAACTAAGCAATAACATCTCTAAAAAGCGCCAAAATATAAAGCAATGGTTGGGATTTTTTCCTGAATTGAAGCTTAATTATCTCTGAAAAATGCATGGTTACCCCCAATTTTCTTTTGAGATACCAAAAGCACTTGCTAGGTTCTGCTTTATCCGTATAGTTTAAAACCGCGTAAAAATATTCCTGTATTAGTTGGCACCACCCATAGGAAACCCGAGTATCTCGAGATGCGCAGAACGTATGCGCAGTAACAATAGTAAGCACCGTCCTTAAATGAATTCAATTTCTTTGAAATGATAAAATAATAAATGCCATAACTTGAGTTTGCGTGTATATGCCTTATACTGCACAGAAATTGACGAAGTGAGCAGTTCAAATTTCCACGTTGTCAGAAATGGAAATTGAATAAAGTTAGCATTTGTGTCACAAATTGGTGTTACGGTTTGATGTGATGCCGTTTCAACCCACACACTGTATTTTGTTTCTTTCCTATTTCCTACCATGTGTTAAAGCATGCACACAAGCTTATCGTTCTACGATTTAAAAAGAGTTCAGTGTTTGCCCCTCGTGAAATTGGAATTCCGAGTCCTTAACGTTTATCGGTAGGGCAACTTAGAGAGTGATCCTCCGAATCTTCGCGCTGCACGGCTCAGCAGAGAGTTGGCTATTCGTCCCTTTTGAAAATGTAATTCGGGATCTCTGAGAATCGCTTTCCATTGACCGTAGCCGTATCGCTTTATGCCTGCTTTTAGATAATTATCTTCCTCGGGGGTGGACATCAAACTCTTTTTTCTCACGGAGAATTCCGTGACTTTGAACGCATTTTCCCGCTTTAGTCTCGGGACGCCTGCAAGACGCCCTGGCGGTGTTTCTGCGATCGTTTCGCCCTCGTCGTTTGAAGACGTATCAGTTTTTGTACCGTTTTGCTCTGGTGAAGACGTCGACTTGTCTGAAAGCCTCGAGCGCACGTCCATTTCTAGCTCCGAACCCTTGTCCCCATGCAGTCGTTCCAAAAATTAGTGCGCCTTGCTTGCAACCTCGCGCGATGGCTGCTTTTAATAGTGAACCCTTGCAACGACGGAGCTGTGTTTCTGGTCTTCGGAGATCGTATTTTGCGCGCTGCTGTTAAGATTTCTGCAACTTGCGGTCTCGACTATTTAGCGATAGCGAGTCGGGTGAACATACTTGCCTGTTGCATCGAAGACCAATTTACTCATTAGTTCTCCTAGCTTGTTATGTTGTCCTCCATTTCTCGTTACTAGTACATAATCGCAGTTAGGCTTGAGAAGAGGGCGAAAGTGGTTGATATAGCCATCTAACACTTGCGTGCTGGTGTCAGTCAGGAAAAGAGAATCGAAGCCATATTTTCCCGCTGTCTTGAACATTTTCTGATCTATAAATCCACCGTTGGTCTTGGGTTTGTTCACCAGCACGCTCTCGTAACGCAGCAAGTAACGCCCCACCACTTCCAAAAGCTCTTCAAGCGTGGCCCAGTGTCCCTTGGCTTCCAAGTCGTCGATGTCCAGTTCACTGGTCCACTGCAATCGCATCATTTTGGAAACGGTTTTGCACACCTTCTTCAAGTACATTTCTGTCGAAGTCAACCCTCTTGATACCGATTCCGATGCTCCATTCACTTTTCGATAATCTCCCAATTCTGCAATGGCGTCTAAGTAGCCTATGCGTCCTGTGTGTCCGAGTTTCCAATCATCCTGCATGGTGTCAACAAACTTGAAAAGGAGATTAGGCGAACATAAACTAAAGTCGACAATGTCCAACGTGAGCTCTTCTTTGTCTTCGCAACAAAATTTGAGAAACTTTAAGCACTTGCTGACAATTTGCTGTGCTTGTCGATCACTTTTACAGCCCCCGCCACTGCCTGTGAGCCATGACAAAAAATTCTTAGCAATGTCGCTTGTCGTGTCAAAAGAGGCAACTGTCCTGATTAAACGCGGAATCTTCTGATCATTGGCTTCATTTTTGTTTTCTTGATCGTGAAGCGATTTAACTTGAGCGCTGTCTGGCTTCTCGTCTAAATAATAGTACCAACGGTGTTTGTTCTTTACGTGTTTTCTGCAGCCTGTTTGCGTAGTAAATCCATCATGATCACAGGATTGCACTGGACAATGAAAAAGGCCATCACAATCGTCTTCTTCTAAGTGAAGCCTCTTGGGTTTAGGCGATGCATTTGGCAATTTTGACCAGTTGACCTCCTCTCCGCGTTTGCTCATCTTAAACACCAACTTCAACTGTTTCTCAAGAGACAAACCTGCTCATACTAGCCGACTTGCAAATGATTCCCTAAGAGACACTACGCCAATGAGATATTATTCGTAAAATCATCTCGGCCCACACTTGATCAATTTTGTCCCTTGCTGCATTGTCACTTTTGTATTTGGTACTACACGCATAATGAAAAGGAACAAAGAGACAAGTCTGAACTTACACGGGCTTGCCCAAACGCCATTAAACATGTGGCATATCAGATTTGTTTGCGATAGGACATGCATGGGCAAGCTTCTATCCAAACGGGTTTCCAAAATGTGATAAACAGACAAAAGGGGTGTGCAAATAGATTGACAGACTTGAAAAACAACAACGGAACTAGCACAGTTCCGGATACACTCCCATCTTGCAAATAAAGAACAACTTGATTAGGAACATTTTTGTTCCTTTGTGACATGAATAAGAACGGTTTGAACTGTAAGGGAACGACACGTTCCGAACAGCTTATCATAGAGGAGCCATCAGGAAC
Organism: Pavona decussata; assembly: GCF_977016875.1. Classification (NCBI taxonomy): domain Eukaryota; kingdom Metazoa; phylum Cnidaria; class Anthozoa; order Scleractinia; family Agariciidae; genus Pavona; species Pavona decussata. Next base: position 87,954 of record NW_028145643.1, read on the forward strand.
AATTGTTCCTTTCTGTACAGACAGTTAACGGGAACATAGTGTTCCTTACTGTGTTAAGTGAGCAGCTACATTGGGAACATTTGTTCTCCTTTCATCCAAAAGGAACAGATCAAAAATCGGCACCGTTGAAAGAGGAACTTTTGTTCCTAAAAGGATAAAAGAGGAACCATCTGTTCCTTTTGACTAACATAAAAAGGAACTTTGTGTTCCAGTTTGCTACAAAAGGAACCCCTTGTTCCGAATTTTGTGGCCTTGGTTCCCATTGTGGCTCCGTGTGGAGAAAAAGTTTTTTATGCGCATTCTTAGTTTGTCCCTAAAACAATTTAAGGAACAAAAGACAAAACCGCGCAGAACACTTGACTTTTAAGAAACCCATTATTACTCGTGTCTCGCCACTTAAAACTCGAATTAGAAAATGTTCTTTGGTAGAAAATGGCCCACCAAGACTCAGGACAAAAATCCAATGGAAAACTTTGTATTTAAAGCTAAAAATAGTGCTGTCATTACTTTTTGGGAATGTATATAATAATCATAATAATAGTAATAATAATAACTTTGTTATTGTGTCACAAAAGGAATGTAGCTGAGGGGAGAAGTCCCTTCTACTAATAATGGACACCTAACTAAATAGCCCATTTTAACTCTAGCTTAAAAAAAGAACTACAATATATTGAAATTTACATCATAAACCATATTAAAATATTAAAAATTTCATACATCAATTGTAAAACTCATGTGAACGACAGTCATTCTCGGCATAGGTTGCAGCCTCGACAGCTACTGACTTTTGCAGGTCCTGATTACGTATGACTCTTTTAAATTGCTTCAGAGAGGGTTGATATCTTATTCTAGGAGTGAGATCATTCCACAGTTTAGGCCGTAGGTAACGAAGTGAGTGTTTTCCATATGTCACCGAAGAGAACCGAGGTTGAACAAATTCTCGTTTCCTTAAGTAATACGAGCCACTGTCTAACTGGAAAAGTCTCTGTGGCAGTAATTCATGCTTAATCTTATACATGAAGATGGCAATGTCCTGTAATCGTCTGTTGCATAACGATGGTATGCCTGCTTTTGCCAGTAGTTTCTCGTAGCTAGAATGTTTGGGTTATAGTTTCCTGGCGGCAATATGAATCACTTACGAATTGGTTTCTTTGAATTGCGTTTTTCGATGTACGAAAAAATTCGAAAAAGAAAACCATGTTCCTAGTAAAGTAAATCGTTTTTTCAGGGTTTCGGTCAACAAGTTTGGAAAATGGATTTTGCGAGTGTAGTGTGAAAGAATTGTGTATTTCCCGTTCGTCTTTTTCGTGCATAATTTACCGATGTTATGTTGTTAACTGTTGGAAAATCTTTAAAGAAATACCTTTAAATGAAGACCTTAGTTGATGGTCAGTTTGTTCTGCATCTCCTTTAACGTTGGAACTCAATAGATCAGATTCTACAACAACATTCAGGTGGGGTTGAGGAATTCATAGAATGGCTGAGATTTGAAAACGAAGAGGGTGAAGGAGGAACCTCTCCTAGATCCTTCGTTGCATTCAAGGGTGAGCGAGTAATTAACCGATAAATTTTTTCATGATCAATGTGATTGTAGTTCATGATCCCAAGCCATCTCATTATCACGGACCACAAAAATGCAGATACTTTATTCCAGGGATATAACTAAATTTCAGAGTTGCTTTGAACCTCATTGCAAAAGCGAGGCAAAGTGCAAAGCTTTTCATGTAACAATTAGTTTTGTTTGCATAGAAATTGAAACTAATTTTCATAGTAAAAACTTTGCTCGAAGCCTCGTTTTCATAACGAGGCTCAGAAATGGCTTATTGCATTGCGCCAGCATGATTTTTTTTTTTTGCGCGAGCGCGCACATATACCACATTACGGTTTGCTTTGATTCTCAACATCCTGAAGGAGTAATGACCGGTCGTTTTCTCTTAAAAGATCACGTTGCTCCCATGTTCCTTCAAGTTAATATATTTTATTCCATTGAATTTTGAGAAATGCGACCGTTCAATGATAAATCCAAGTTTCCTGCGATTTTAGAGCTGTTGTTATTAAATTGTAGGTATGCACTAAGGATTAGGATGTGCCAAGTCAACTATTGAACGCGCATGCGTACGCCATCAAGGTATAAGTTACTAGTAACACCTGCGTCACTTTGCTTATAGTAAACTCGCCTGGATGGTCTACCAGTACTTTGTGCCTGAACGATCATGTAGTTTCTTTACTAATTTTATGCACTCTCTGAAACATTGAATGAAACACGCTTAGCGGTGCAAGGTTCAATCTTTTAACACCATTTTCTACCACGTGAGGGGTTTGCAAATGCACTCCGGCTTAATTTATCCCACTAATTAATAAATCGCTGTAGTTGAAATGATTTACGCAATAATACCTCTAATGTATCCCAAATATGTAATGAAAAGACTACCAAGAAAGTTCACTATTTTTAAACTAGAACCAAAAAGTAGTTCATGATCATGTCAAGGATAAAGATGAGGGGAGAGGGGAGGGAACTCCTTTGTGAGGGTGGGGGTGTGCTGCTTGGTTCTCCGATCCCTCACCCTATTTCAGTAGAAAAAAAATATGCCATTTTGTACTTTCCTTTTTCATACCTGGCTCTCGGTGAGTGTCTTTGGTGTAAATGTTTCTTAACAGAAGTCAATTTTTGTTAGCTTCGAATACTAAATTTTAAAATCTTCTAATTCTATGAAAACATTGGCCAAGTACCATGTCTGTAATCACCGTGTAATCGGCGAAAAAAACATTTAAAATATACTTATCGGGCCCAGTAAGTTACCGGGGCTTTCGAGAAACGGCCCCCAGTTGTTCAAAGAGGGGATAGTTTTATCCACTGGATAGTTCGCTATCCGGCAAATAAAATGTGTGTAAAATTTACCCGATAGCCCTATAATTTGTGAAAAGAGTAGAAGCATATGTCAAATTTAAGACTTTAAATTAAGATTTTTTTAGACTTTTTTGTACTTTTGCTCCTCTGGATGGCGCCTTATCCAGTGGATAAAGTTGTCCGCTCTTTGAACAACTGGGGCCTGGCCTCTAGAATTCATATTCATTTCAGACCTGTTTTCTACAATCATTACCCGTTTCTGTAAACTCCATACCCATTTTCAGACTTTCAGACCAAACTCGTAAAAAAATATATAACCATTTTCACAGCAAAAAGGGCTAAAAAATCATACCCTGTGGGGCCGCACATACCCGTATGGTTTGTACAAGGGAGTAGCCCCCTCCCTCCCTCCCTCCCTCCCTCCTGTGTTGTGCTTTGTTGTGCTTTGTTGTGCTGTGTTGTGTTGTGTTGTGCTGTGCTGTGCTGTGCTGCACTGTGTTGTGTTGTGCTGTGCTGTGCTGTGCTGTGCTGTGTTGTGGTGTGCTGTGTTGTGTTGTGTTGTGCTGTGCTGTGTTGTACTGTGTTGTGCTTTGTTGTCCTGTGCTGTGCTGTGTTGTGCTGTGCTGCGCTGTGTTGTGCTGTGCTGCGCTGTGTTGCGCTGTGCTGTGCTGGTTGTGCTGTGTTGCGCTGTGTTGTGCTGTGCTGTGCTGTGTTGTGCTGTGCTCTGTTGTGCTGTGCTGTGCTGTGCTGCGCTGTTTTGTGCTGTGCTGACTGCTTTGCTGTGTTGTGCTGTGTTGCGCTGTGCTGTGCTGCGCTGTGTTGTGCTGTGTTGTGCTGTCCAGCGCTGTGTTGTGCTGTGCTGTGCTGTGCTGTGCTGTGTTTTGTTGTGCTGTGCTGTGCTCTGCTGTGTTGTGTTGTGTTGTGCTGCGTTGTATTGTGCTTTGCTGTACTGTGTTGTGTTGTGCTGTGCTGTGCTTTGCTCTGTTGTGCCGTGCTATGTTGTGTTTTGTTGTGCTGTGCTGTGTTGTGCTGTGCAGTGCTGTGTTGTGCTGTGCTGTGCTTTGCTCTGTTGTGCTGTGCTTTGTTGTGTTGTGTTGTGCTGTGCTGTGCTGTGCTGTGTTGTGTTGTGCTGTGTTGTGCTGTGCTGTGCTGTGTTGTGGTGCAGTGCAGCGCTGTGTTGTGCAGTGCTGTGTTATGCCGTGTTGTGCTGCGCTATGCTGTGCTGTGCTGCGCTGTGTTGTGCTGTGCTGTGCTGACTGCTTTTCTGTGTTGTGCTGTGCTGTGTTGTGCTGCGCTGTGTTGTGCTGTGCTGTGTTGTGTTGTTCTGTGCCGTGCACTGCTGTGCTGTGTTGTGTTGTGCTGTCCTGACTGCTTTGCTGTGTTGTGCTGTATTGTGCTGTGCTGTGCAGTGCTGTGTTGTGCTGTGCTGTGCTGTGTTGTGCTTCCCTTTGCTTTACTGTCATGTGCTGTGTTGTGTTGTGTTGTGTTGTGCTGAGCTGCGCTGTGTTGTGCTGTGCTGTGTTGTGGTGTGCCTTGCTGTGTTGTGTTGTGTTGTGTTGTGTTGCGCTGTGTTGTGCTGTGTTTTGCTATGCTTTGTTGTGCTGTGCTGTGTTGTGCTGTGATGTGCTGTGCTGTGTTGTGTTGTGTTGTGTTGTGTTGTGTTGTGTTGTGTTGTGTTGTGTCGTGTTGTCTTGTCTTGTGCTGTGCTGTGCTGTGCTGTGTTGTGCTGTGCTGTGCTGTGCTGTGTTGTGTTGTGCTGTGCTGTGCTGGTTGTGCTGTGCTGTGTTGTGCTGTGCTCTGTTGTGCTGTGCTACGCTGTGTTGTGTTGTGCTGCGTTGTCTTGTGCTTTGCTGTATTGTGCTGTGTTGTGCTGTGCTGTGTTGTCTTCTGCTGTGCTGTGCTTTGCTCTGTTGTGCTGTGCTTTGTTGTGTTTTGCTGTGCTGTGTTGTGCTGTGCAGTGCTGCGCTGTGTTGTGCTGTGCCGTGTTATGCCGTTTTGTGCTGTGCTATGCTGTGCTGTGCTGCGTTGTGTATTGCTGTGCTGACTGCCTCGCTGTGTTGTTGTGCTGTGCTGTGTTGTGCTGTGCTGTGCTGTGCTGTGTTGTGTTGTGTTGTGTTGTGTTGTGTCGTGTTGTCTTGTCTTGTGCTGTGCTGTACTGTGCTGTGCTGTGCTGTGTTGTGCTGTGCTGTGCTGTGCTGTGCTGTGCTGTGCTGTGCTGTGTTGTGTTGTGCTGTGTTGTGCTGTGCTGTGCTGTGCTGGTTGTGCTGTGCTGTGCTGTGTTGTGCTGTGCTCTGTTGTGCTGTGCTGTGCTGTGCTACGCTGTGTTGTGTTGAGCTGCGTTGTCTTGTGCTTTGCTGTATTGTGCTGTGCTATGCTGTGCTGTGCTGCGCTGTGTATTGCTGTGCTGACTGCTTTGCTGTGTTGTGCTGTGCTGTGTTGTGCTGCGCTGTGTTGTGCTGTGCTGTGTTGTGCTGTGTTGTGTTGTGCTGTGTTGTGCTGTGCTGTGTTGTGTTATGTTGTGTCGTGCTGTGCTGACTGCTTTGCGGTGTTGTGCTGTGTTATGCTGTGCTCTGTTGTGCTGTGTTGTACTGTGGTGTGCTTTGCTGTACTGTGCTGTGCTGTGTTGTGGTGTGCTGTGCTGCGCTGTGCTGTATTGTGTTGTGTTGTGTTGTGCTGAGCTGAGCTGTGCTGTGTTGTGCTGTGCTGTGCTGTGCTGTGTTGTGGTGTGCTGTGCTGTGTTGTGCTGTGTCGCGTTGTCTTGTTTTGTTTTTTGCTGTACTGTGTTGTGTTGTGCTTTGCTGTGTTTTGTTGTGCTGTGCTGTGCTCTGTTTTGTTGTGCTGTGCTCTGCTGTGTTGTGCTGTGTTGTGTAGTGTTGTGCTGTGTTGTCTTGTGCTCTTCTGTACTGTGTTTTGCTGTACTGTGTTGTCTTGTGCTGTGCTGTGCTGTGTTGTGCTGTGCTGTTCTCTGCTGTGTTGTGCTTTGCTGTGTTGTGTTGTGCTGTGCTCTGCTGTGTTGTGCTGTGTTGTGTTGTGTTGTCTTGTGCCTTTCTGTATTGTGTTTTGCTGTGCTGTGTTGTCTTGTGCTGTGCTGTGCTGTGTTGTGCTGTGCTGTTCTCTGCTGTGTTGTGCTTTGCTGTGTTGTGTTGTGTTGTGTTGTGCTGTGCTGTGCCGTGTTGTGCTGTGTTGTGTTGTGCTGTGCTGTGCTGTACTGTGCTGTGTTGTGTTGGGCTCTACTGCGCTTTGCTGTGTTGTGATGTGCTTTATTGTGGTGTGCTGGGTTGTGCTGTGTTTTTCTGTGTTTTGCTGTGCTTTGCTGTGCTGTGTTGTACTGTGCTGTACTGTGCTGTGCTGTTTTTTTGTTGTGTTATGCTGTGCTGTGCTTTGCTGTGTTGTGTTGTGTTGTGTTGTGCTGTGTTGTGCTGTGCTGTGTTGTGCTGAGTTGTCCTGTGCTTTTCTGTTTTGTGCTGTACTGTGCTGTGCTTTGTTGCGTTTTGTTGTGCTACGCTGTGTTGTGCTGTGTTGTGCTGTGCTGTGCTGTGTTGTGCTGTGCTGTGCTGTGCTGTGCTGTGCTGTGTTGTGCTGTGCTCTGCTGTGCTGTGTTGTGCTGTGTTGTGCTGTTCTGTGCTGTGCTTTGCTCTGCTGTGTTGTGGTGTGCTGTGCTGTGTTGTGCTGTGCTGTGCTGTGCTGTGTTGTGCTGTGCTGTGATGTGTTGTGTTGTGCTGTGCTGTGCTGTGTTGTGCTTTGCTATGCTGTGCTCTGCTGTGCTGTGCTGTGTTGTGTTGTGTTGTGTTGTGTTGTGCTGTGCTGTGCTGTGCTGTGCTGCGTTGTGCTGTGCTGTGCTGTGTTGTGCTGCGCTGTGCTTTGCTGTGTTGTGCTGTGTTGTGCTGTGCTGTGCTGTGCTGTGTTGCGCTGTTTTGTGTTGTGTTGTACTGTGTTGTGCTGTCATGTGCTGTGTTGTGCTGTGTTGTGTTGTGCTGTGCTGTGCTGTGCTTTGTTGTGCTGTGTTGTGTAATGTGTTGTGTTATGTTGTGCTGTGCTTTGATGTGCAGTGTTGTAACACTAGTATTGTTTTACGGCATTGCGTATTTTTGTGTTGTGTTTTATGGTGTTGAGTTATGCCGAGTTGTTGTGTGTTCTTTTATTTATGTCTTGTGCTGAGCACTGTGGCGTTGCGTTGCGCTGTGTGGCCTGGTGCAGTGTTGTGTTGTTTTGTTTTGAGTTGTGTTGTATCATGGTATTAATTGTGGTATATTTTTCGCAGAAATCGACTAATACTTACTGATAACGGTTGCTATAGTGGCTGTGTGCTCCAACAAGGTAGTATCCCCCTGGCACAGTGTACCTTACGTCCCGGTCATAGCTGTTTTGGTTAGCAGTGTTCTTACAGTGGTGTTGAATGTAAGAACTCTTATGGCAACAGCGAAAGGAAAACCTTGAAGAAAAGAGTGAAAGAAACAATGTAAGAATATACAAGCCGCTTGTCAAATCGCCTGCTTGCAACCCAGTGTCATAACAAGAGCCTTCCTAATATAATACAATTATTATATTGCAGTGCTAGTACATCCTTGAAGTTAATTTTGGTAGACAGTATTTTTCCGAGGCATGCATGCTTATTTGAAGTACAGTTAATGGTGCTAGATTATAGCAGGTAAGAGCCGAAATTTATCGTAATTTCATTTTGTTCGCCTATAAAGTTGATACGATTTTCTTTAGTTTGAAAGTGATCAAAAACAATGATTATCAGAAACAGTCAGAGTAAAAATGTCGGTAGAATGATATATTCGGTAATTTTGTTGACAAGTATCGAGTACCTGCGATCACTGCTCTTGAACACACTTTCTATTCCCGCGATAAAACCATTATGGGGGCATTTGAAGTGCAACGGCTGATCATAATCGTTCACATAATAAGTCCAACTACAGTGATGCTCCCTGTACGCCATCGGTCCATACCAACATCGAAAGGAATAGATACGGTCTTTCTTGCAGTCCCGGTGTTGGCTGCGCCAAACATCCACGTGGTAACCTGAAAAGATGATTCGAACATGATTGTTTTCTTCCAGACAATGTTCTAACTCGATGTTACAAGAAGACCTTAATATGAACGAAACTTCTTTTGCCGGTTTCTCTTTAGTATCTGTTTATTGCCAGGCAAATCGCTCGGTTCGCTTATGTTTTCTGCTATTTTTAACAATAGTCGGATAAGGAAGTGAGTGAATGTATGAAGAAAGCATGCGAGGGAGGGCGAGAGAGGCTAGCGAGTATGTCGGTGGTTTAATCTGATGGAAAAATATAAAAAAAGTTAGGAGCGACTGAGTGTGGTGATATCGTCAAAATAATCGATTTCCTTACTGGTTGGGCATTTGGTGGAGAAACGTTCGTGCCAGGTGTTCGCCCAGGCGACCCCGGATGGTCTGGACGAGGAACAACGGCGACGACGACTGCTTCTACGACGACCATGGAGAACCCTCAGTAGAGGAAAACAGCAGCAGATCCAGCGCCATCATCAACAGCAAAAATTTCGCCAACTTTTTCCCTTCCATTGCAGTCTAAATAAGAACAACAAAAGTGATCCTGTCAAATCGCTTTTTTCCTCTTAAAAGCGGCGAAACTTCTGTAAAACTGAAATTCTGTTAACAAGCCGAAAAGAAAGGGTTTTTTAAAAAGAAAAATTGTTCGGATTTGAAACGCTAATTCTTGTCACACTATAAATGTGGCTATCACACTATTGACTTTGTTTTCTTTTCAGTGCAATTTAATATCGACTGAAAATCCTGTATTTCTCTGGCAAGCATTTAGCGTTTGAAAAAAAAATTAAAGTTGTCCGTTGGCCGATGCTACGGAGAATCTCAACTCGGCTGGTCTGGTGAAGACAGTATCCGATCCGAATTTAATATTTATGGAGAGTAAATTTTCACTCGATGATTCCAAACCTCCTGTGATATCTGCACGATGAAAAAAATACCAACGTTATTTGCTAAAGAATTTCACGTTATAAGGTGCTGGCTGACGCCAGCCTTAAACAGCTATTTTCAAAAGTCGAAAAAAAGAAAACAATTAATTTCGTGGTTGTTTCAGGGCATAAAATGTACTATCGTTGACCTGAAAGGGAAACAAGGGTCTAGAAAAATTTCACCTTAAATGAAAGTCCATGTTCCCAGGATTTGAAAACTGGTTTTCGTTTGGTTAAGCGCCTTCCTGAATTTTTGCTAGAGGTCTTTGAGATCGCGCATAATTGCCGCGTTAGAGAGCATACGGCCGCCATCTTGGAAGTTGAAAACGACAGCGAGGCTATGACGTAGCATTAGACAAGACATGTTTCGTAATCTGTCTGACCTTTGTGGAAAGTCGCATTGGTGAATAAGGATTTCTCTAAGGAAGAAAAAACATGGTTCATTGTCTTGCTGTTGGCTGTAACAACACCTATAAAAACACCAAAACGGTATCCTTCTACAAGCTACCTGACGATGAAGGACTTAGAAAACTGTGGCTCGCTAAAATAAAGCGCGAGGATAAATTACCGAAGCCCGAGAACTGCTTTGTCTGTTCCGACCATTTCACCCCAGATGACTTCACGCGAGATCTTAAGGTACGTATTGTGTTTAGCGCCTTTCTAAAAGATATGCTTACTACAGTAATTCGGCTCCCATCTTTTTCACTTTATTACAGTATATATTAAAGTGTATTGTTTGGATATGGGAAGACCTGCTCTAAAATTAATTCCATCGTATAGTATTATGCGCGAATTTCATGTGACCATAGGTGGCAAGATTTGGTCACGAAAGAAAACATATGGCTGGTATTTTGTCGGAATATTGAGAAAGTAATTTTCTTCATCAGCCCTTTTTGATTTCTTACAAGGAAGAACTATTAAGCGATTTTTTTCCTACGTTTTCCAGGATATGTAACATTAAATTTAATTCCGCGCTTGTTTCTTACCTTTATACAGGCAGAGCTTCTTGGAAGAAAGGGGAGAAAAAGGAAACCACCATTGAAGGATGAAGCTATCCCTTCCGTATTTTGCCACGCTCCAGCGGAGAAAAAGGTCCGACAAACAAGTATTGATCGAGCAAACCGTCAAAGTAAACGAGAGGTGAGTTGGAAATATACTGAGCTATTCTCTGGGCAACCTGTATGACACCGGAAATGAGAATGATATATTTTACTTTGAATTTATGTCTCTGTAGATGATTAGCTCGCTACTTGAAGAAGGAGAAGACACCACTTCAGTGGTGCCAACCGTTGCAGAATTACCAGAACCAATAATTCTCGATGAAGACACAACACCCACATCCCCATTATCCACTGGTAACGCAACCCTGACGTCGTCTTCAATATCCCATACAGTGCTAGCTGAAAATGTAAATACAGTTCAACATGACCATGACGGGAAGGAATTTATTTCTTGTGGAACTCAATGGCTCGCTGCTGATACGGGAGATGCTTTACTTCTTAAGGACCACACGTATTGTTGTGTACCACCGTGGAACCCGCAACCTATACCGTTTCCTCTTAGCACCCAACCACTTACCTCAACACCAAAGAAATCGCCGTCCAGCCCACTACCTCCGTTTTTCGACCTCGACGATGATATCACCGACATTACACTGTCGTCTGTTGATGATGACGGCAACGACAGCTCTTTCCAAGTGAGCTTCGAAGAACTGGACGACAGCATTGAAAGTGATGCCGAAAATCCAGTAGATTCAATGGGCAAGTACGAAAACATGTGTTCAGTTCCCAAATACATTGTATTTGAGGATGAACTCCTTAAATTATTCAAGCTTTGTGCTATCTGCGGAGAAGGTGTGTTGGAGAAAGGCCTAGTTAAAAGGGGTTCTGCCTTGAAAGTAACAACTTTGTGTAAGAATTCACACACACACGAGTGGAATTCACAGCCTCAAGTTAAAAGAGCGGCCGCGGGCAACCTCTTGCTTTCAGGCGCTATTTTATTCACAGGAAATACGTTTTCTCGCGCATCAGAGATGGCCTCGATCGTCAATCTTGCATTTCCCGGTGACTCGGACCATCTCCAGAATCAAAACAAGCACCTATTTCCCGTTATAAATGAGCCTTGGCAGCAAGAAAAGGCTTCAGTCCTCACTGATCTTTTGGACAGAGAGTCAGTAACTCTCCTGGGTGATGGGCGGTGCGATTCACCAGGATACAGTGGAAAATATGGGACCTATACACTGATGGACGAAGAAACTAAAAAAAATGTCGATTTCGAGGTTTCCCATGTGAAGCAAACAACAAGTTCCCAGGCAATGGAGAAACGAGGATTTCAACTATGCCTTGACCGCGCATTAAACAGCGGAATTCCAGTAAATGTTGTGGGTACCGATCGCCATATTGGAATCAAAGCTCTTATGAAACAGGAGTACAAAGATCGAGGTGTAGAGCACCAGGTTGATGTTTGGCACCTTTGTAAAAACATTAAGTCTAAGCTGGCAGCAAAGGCGAAGAAAAAGGAATGCAAGGACCTTGCACCTTGGATTAAATCGATCACAAATCACCTTTGGTGGTCATCTATGACTCGTGAAGGAAACCCTCAGCTACTGAAAGAGAAGTGGACCAGCATCTTGCATCATGTGGTTGACAAGCATGAATGGGACTCAGCAGTCATCTACAATCGTTGTCCACATGATCCCATTCCTTCAACTGCCCGCCGCAAAACGAAGTGGCTGAAAGAGGGTTCCCCAGCACATGAAGCATTGAAGCAGGTTGTACTGGATAAGAGGCTACTAAACGACTTGCAGCTTCTTTCCAAGTTCATTCACACGGGAGCCCTTGAAGTTCACCACTCTCTCTACAACAAGTACCTTCCGGAGAGGCAGCATTTTGGTTTCAAGGCAATGGTAGCACGGTCGCAACTGGCTGCTTTGGACCACAATTCAGGCGCAGGTCGGAAGCAAGCAGCGTCATCAAGTGGGGATAAACAATATCGGTACGTGTTTCCAAAGGGGATGAAAGACTGGGTGGTCAAGCCCGTCTTTGAAAAGAAGACCAAGCCACACGTGGCTGAAATGCTTTCTGCTGTGTTGGAGTCAAGGGCCACAGGTGAAGAACCAGAGCCAGTTGCAGTGCCTGACCTACCGAAGAATATCGCTCCGGTACCCCGTCCACCCAAAGAGGAGCTGCAAGCACGCCACGCATCAAGATTTGGGAAAACAATTTAAGTCTTCGTGTCAAAGGACATCAGCTCGGCTTTCAAATTAGGAAAATTTGTTTCACGTTTTGATTTCCCCGGGACCAACGTAGCGGTTGCTTATAAACAGTGATTTGTAAAACCATTTACAGGGAGCAGCTCTTACGATACAAAATTAACGGCCTTTTTATGAACTCTAGACGATAAAAGATATCTTATGTATTAATTTCATAAGGTCTCTTCCGGTTCGTGCTTAGGCTTTTTCGTTTATTTCTTTAAGAAAGACACACAATACTAAGACAATGTTTAGTGATTTTCTTTTATTATCCCGGCCACGATTCGTTGCCCTCGGCATCCTTAAAGCCTGTATAGTTGCCACTTTCTTCTGGGTATTCATTGCGGATTGCCGAGACAACACAAGAAGGAATCACGCGTCTATTCCCCTTTCCAAGTCTGTTGTATGTCCACCACGTGAACTGTCTGTATGCGGCCAACCTTATGCTCCTGTAAATAGTAATAATAAAATTACAAATTGATATTCCTAAAAGAGTATAAGCCTTGAAGAATCAGAAGTATATATCTTTCAACCCCAATAACTCGCATGTACCAGTATAAATAAAACCATCGCATGGTTGGAATTATGCTTCTTCATTATATTTTTTCCCGCAGAGTAATTGACCTCTGACGCCCGGGGTGGTAGGGTCGCAAAGTTTATGGCTCTTATGATGTTAATTTCTCGTGATTGTAAATATTTAGTCTGGCAATGTACTAATTGGGTATTTCTTAGCGGGACAAAGAGTATTGCGTCCATCAAACTTACTAAACAAGGCCAGGTTTCGTCAGTATCAATAAATGCAACAAAGTACAACAGATAAACATTCGGCCAGCAAAACATACGATTTCCGGTGGCAAAGTCCAGACTGTGTTTAAAATATTATAATCTGTGCATAGCCACCCTCTCCAAGGAAATATATACCGTTCACAAAATCGAGTGAGGCATATCTATAAAGCCGAAAAGAGCAATGGTGTAGTTAAATAGAAAATTATTTACGAACATCACATTTGACGTTTACTGAACACGAAAACTATTTTTGTAAACACTTACGCATTTCGTGGGGGATGTTCTAGTGGATCACTGCGCACTTGATGAAGGCCGACAAGAGCCGTCCTTAAAACATCAACAAGCAAACAGACAGGTCTAAAGGACTGGTGCTCTGTTATACATCTATGCAGTGTTCCTGGAAATAATGGAAGCAATTATTCCACCACTAGTAATTGGATTCTAATTCTTGTAATTCGCCTGTGCGCGGAGAATGCAAAGTAGTCCGATGTCTCTGTTATTGGAAAGGTTCATTTCCTACCTTCGAGGTCCAATCGGTCACCCAAAACATCCATCTCCTGGCAGCAAATACTTTCGATTTCTGTGGACATAACCTGGCAATTGCTGCATATACACCACTCCCGATGGCCAAGGCGCGATCGAATGGTCCGTTCTATTTCGGTTTCCTCTGTTTCGGGTTGATTTTCTGTGATGCTCATGTCCAGTTCTTCTTCTGAAGAAGAGCCGTGTTGTGGCTCAAACATAAACGGGCGTATAGCACCATCTGAAGTGATATTTATCTCAAGAACTGAATCGCTGTCACTTTCTATATCACTGTTTATATCTATCCCCGCCATCTTTCAATCCTTGTCTAACGTGACGTCATAACCTCGTTTCCGTTTCACAAACAAAAATGGCTGCTCGCGAGACAAAAATGTCAATTTTCTGTCCCAGATTTATCGAGTAACATATTGGTAACAGTGCAAATCAATGCTATTCTCTGTTAGTACATTGCATGAGGTTTCGTCTTAGGTAAAATTTTTCTAGACCCTTGTTTCCGTTTAATATGTTCTGTGACATGTTGAAATACCCACCTGATCAATTACTGAAGGTCTACTGGTTTTTGTTTTCGCTTTACGGGAGTTTCAGCCAGAAAAGACTGAAAAGAATAAATTCTTGTAGAATCGAATGAGGTATGATCAAAAGACCGAGGAATACTGATGCGGCTAGGGCGATGTTATTAATCCTTAATCCACTACGTGTTGTTTGATCAAAATTATCTTTACATGTTACGAACAAGTTGGATTGTTTCAAAGCCGGAAGATGACTTTTTTTTTTCTAAGAATACCAAGAATAACAAAAGATGCTAGCGAAGGGAAAGATCGGCGAATTGTTCGGATCCTTGAGCGGAAAATTTAACTTCCATAATGTCAAGAAACGAATTTTTATTCTATTAAGTTAAGTTTTGCTAATACACAAATGATATATACAAGCCACTAGAAAAGTCAACGATCAAAATTAAAAAACGACGTTTCGGCGTCTTCATGACACCACTATCAATTTGAATTGTCAGAAGTAACCGAGAAAATTAGAATAAGAAAAGCATTGTCATTGTAAATAAGTAAGGAAGTAAGTTAATAAGGAAGTAAGGAAGTATTTATTGTATATGACTGCACGAAGTCTCGTATGAATGCAAATGTGCACTTATTACACTTTATTACAAATTTATATAACTAGTTTGAGATAATACTGAGTTACAACAGAAAAAATGAAGAGCTAAGAAAAATAAAAACAGAAATTTAGTGAATTATTTCCTACAAAGAAAGCGCTTACACTCGTCTAAAGATGATAATGTTATAGAGTCAAGTTTTTCTTTAGAGTTTAAAACGAATCAGATCATATTCTTATCGTAACCGGCAGATCATTCCACTGCTTGGCAGCAATATAAGGAAACGAGTACAGCAGGTTTGTTGAAGTAGGTCTTGGAAGGAAAAACCGTTATTAAAGCCATGAAAATTGTAGTCACTGCTTCGCAAGATGAGCATGTCGCGAATATATTTAGGTGCCTGACCGTGAGTGAGTACAATCGCTTCAATGTTCAATGCGCCGATGTTCAAGTGTTTTGTCGCGTTTTGGCGATTTTGAGCAATTCCTCATAAGGAGTGATTTGGAAAGATTAAATGGAGTCCTCAGAGCAAAAGCGTTTGTTAACTCAAGATTTTCAGATGGGCCTTTGATGAGACCTAAGAAGAATAGCCAGGTCTGAGGTAAAATAAAATTAGGCCTTGTTGTTAAGTTTCTTCCACAAATAGTTTGGCGCGAATCAAGAGCCACTTTATAGTTGGACATTCAGGCAGAGTCCTTTTTCTCTAATGTAGACCATTTCGTACAAAAAACAATCAAACTTGTGTTTTGCATTTTTAAGTTCAAACAATTGTTTGTCAAAGTCTCTTGGAATGCCAGGATGATCATCCTTAACTGAATTGCTTGCCGATTGAAGATGAAAAATGTTTGTTCTTCCACGATTTGGTCAGTGCCCGTTTTGTGTATATACACCGCATCACACAGGCTACATTGAAATTTGTACACTACACGGTCTTATTTTTGCACTTTCAGCCCTCTCGCGGGAATATAATTTCGCGTCAGATTAATGCGAATTTGGAGTCAGACTTTAATGCTGGGAACACATTATCGCGGATTTCATGTACTGTACTTGTATAAAACAACAAGGGAATGCCATGTTTTCGTTGTTTATTTTCCTAATTTGCCGAGTCGTCGATTACGGTACAATTCAAAGCGGATACGGCTACCTCGAACTGTTCTACACAATTTTCAACATGTCATTTGCCCTCAAGAATGGTGTCCCCTCGGACGACTCATTTTTATAAACCGAACGGTTGCCATCCGTGTACCGTAGTCATTCATTGTTTGTTCTGTTGATTTTAGAAGCAAATTTACCCAGAGACAGCAGAGACTCTCCAGTACAACTGCAAAGAATACAAGTCGTTGTCGTTATATTGCTTGGAGCCAATTTAATTGAAATTCAGTAATGTAAATAACAGGAGTAGATTTTCGCTGATTTTCTTTCTTTTTTTTTTTTTTTTGTTTTGGCGGGAGTACGAGATCTAATTTTCGCGGGTCGATGGAAAATCCGCAAAAATTTCACGCCCCGCACACGTAACAAAAACGGGTTGAATAGTGGTGCGGGTCTTCTGGTCTTAGTTTAAATGAATTGCTTGCCTCGACAATGTCAGTAAATTGCTGGTCTTTGAAAGGCGAGACAACACTAATCGGGCTTCCTTTGCTAGAATAGGGCAATGGTTGCTCATCACATGGCTTTAAATCAATAAATTCCTTCATGGTAACGTTTATTAGTTAATAACTCTTTCACCCGATCACACTCTTCGGAAAAATAAGACCAACCCGAAGATAAATTAAACAATAAGCACGGTCAAGGCAAGGGCATGGTTTTAAATAAGCTCAGTTTGAAACGCATCATATATATGTCAACATGGCTTTGGAAGCGCAGCAAAGGGCCCGTGTTCGTAGGTTTTAGGTGTAATTTCAATGCGGGGAACATTGTTTAGAAGCTGCATTCCAAGGAAAGGAAGCATTTTTTTACTTTTAGTTCCATGCGCGAACTTAACTGAAGTGTATGGCTGAGTTGAGAGTCTGCAGAAAATTAGCTGTGAGAGATGATTTGCGGCATCACAGGGAGTGTGTCATCGATATACCTCTTGTAGAAGGATGACGCTCGAGAGTTTCCTCAATGGAACACATATATTAGCTTCAATGGAACACATATATTATCTTTTAGTATACATGTATACCACACAAGTGAATAGTACTTTTCGCGCGCGCTGAACAAGACGAGTCTCACAAAAAAAAATTGAAGAAATGACACTGTAGGAGCTAAACAGGTGTCTCTAAAAGTTTTATTTGTTCGCAAGAAAGCGAGATGGAATTTCCTACAATAAGAAATCGCTTACCACGTGGCGCGCGAGATTTTAAAATTTCATACCATTTGTCGGTATATTGACAGAAATAAAATAATTTTTTGGTCCGCTAGTTATTCAGCTTGTGTGGTATATACTAAAACAATTATTCACCTCAGTGTCAGTGAAAGCGATGGATATTTACCTCGCCGCTTCGCGGCTCGGTAGATAGCCATCACTATTCACCTCCACTTTGATGAATAATTGTTAAATAGTGGCCCAAGTGGGGAGCCCATAGCGACGCCATCGGTTTGCTCGTATAACAACTAGCTGCCCAGGCTAAGAACATCAACACGGTCAGCTCTGGTGAGGTTCAAGTAGTGCGTTACATTGAGCCAGTTGTCCTTGAAAGCTTTATCGGCAAGTATCTGAATGATGTATTTGAACAATCTAGAGGCACGTTAGTAAACAAGCCAGGATACGTCACAAGATCAAAGGATATTGTTGATTTGTAGCTGGTGAACTTCATCAAGCCACGACATAGAACTAATTTTTTGCACTTAAAAACTGTAAAAAACAAGTTTGATTGTCTTTTGTACGGAATGCACTACCGTGATAAAATAAATAAGACGCTACCTGAATATGAATATGCAAAGTGACTCGATTCGCGCCAAGCTGCGTTTGTGTGATAATGACAATGCTTTTCTTACGCTAATTTACTCCGTTTTTTTCTGTCAATTTCTCGGAGTATAATTTACATTTCAGTTTGATAATGGTGTCATTAGGACGCCGAAATGTCGTCTACTATTAAAAGGTCTTCCAATCAGATTTCCACAGAAATGAACCATTGGGTGCTACTGTTTGTCAACTGGTCCTGTTAGTCTTGTGTTGAACTGGGACTGTGATGGTTTCAGTTAAACACAAGAGACGCTACACAGTCTAGCTCAGTCAATCGTTTAGCGGTGGAAGGTTCAATTTTTATTATCTACTACCATTTGAATTAAAAATGGATCACACTAGTGTAAATAATTTACACAGTATACTCACTGCTGTGTCATTATTTTTAAACGGGAGCCATAATCCTAGATTATGGCTTCTGTTTTTAAATTAAAACCCGGAAAAGAGTCCATATCGACATGACCCCGGAGGGAGGGGGGAAAGGTAATTTCTCGGGATTTTTTTTTTTTTGGGGGGGGGGGGGGTGTTCATTTGTGGCTCGGCTTTCCAAATCCTAATCCTATTTCAGACCAGCAGTATGTAATTTTCCGGCACCCTATTTCAGACCTGGTTTCTGGAATCTTTACCCATTTCTGTAAAATCCAAACCCATTTTCACACTTTCAGACCAAAATTGTTAAACAGTATATAAACTATTTTCAGACCGAATTAAAACGGCTCAAAAATCAAACCCTTTGGGGACGCACATAACTATATAGCTTATAAAGGAGGAACTTTCCCCCTCCCCCCCCCCCCCCCCCCTTCGCGATCTACAAGTTGAGTGCGTGGCATTTTGTCCCTCGTCTTATCTCCAAAATGAAGACATCCCCCCATCCCTTCCCCCTTGGCATTTTTGGCAAGACTGATTCCTGGTCTTGCTTTGACAAACGTTTAAAGAACAAAATGTTTAGTAGACTGTTTTGAACTACATGAGGCAGTGAACACTTAAGCCACCTTAATTTTCGCTAAGAAAATCAAACTTTTTATTTCAGGACTGGTGCCCAATGTAGATTAAATTGTAGCACGATCTTCCATCAGTTTGTCAAATCCTATTTGAGCTTTAAACGTCAGATAATACAACAGACAGAAGTCAATGCTTTAAACTTTTTTATTGATATCCCTTCACCATACAGCACTATTCAGCAAAGTACGTTTAATGAATTTAGCGTTTCCATTTGTTCAGTTGAATATCTTTATTTCCGATAAAAAAGCCGGAATTTAACTCTTTAGCCCTTCACCAGTTTAACTGAAAAATATTTCTTCTGCTGTCTGCAGTGTTTAGAAACGTCTTTGCTGGTGCTTGCTTGTTTGCAGACAATTTATCCTTGTCCTCTACATTTCAGGCTGAATTTGCAGATTTCAAACTTCCAGCGCCGATCCCTTGAAGTAACAAAATGAAAGAAACCTTTGGTTAAAAATCTTATTTAACTTTCGGTAAACTGTTATATTAAAGTTTCCGTTTTGACTCTATTTTGACAAAGAAAAGGGGTATGAAATTTGAAATGACTGCCCACTTGCAGTTGTGGCTGGCCACTTTGACCTTGGATTGAATTTTTTTGACACTTGGGTGAAGACTGCTCTAAATTCTAGATGAACAAGCAAAAACAAAATTTGAAAGGTTTTGATACTGCTTTGCTGGTTCCACTTTTATTCGAGTCATTCAGGAAGTCCCTTTTTTATCTCACTGCTTGTTGCTAATCATAGTTGCGTAGGAAAGAGAATACCATGAAGATCATTTCCTTTTTTAATACCTACTGTAAATTAACTTCTGAAAATGCCGGTAGCAAAGATAAAGCGTTGCATTGCGTTGTGGTACGTTGTGTTGCGATGCATTGTGTCACGGTTGTATTGTGTCGTGCTGTTGTGTTGTGTTGTACTGTGATGACATGGTTCAGTGCGTTGTATCATGTTATTGAGTTGTATTATATTGTAGGTACAAATTGACCGATACTTACTCGTGACGGTTGTCATGGTAACTGTGCACTCCAGCAAGGTAGTATCCACGAGGCACAGTGTACCTCACATCCTGGTCCCAGTTGTTTTGGTAAGGAGTGATCTTACAGCTGTGTTGAATGTAAGAACGCCTACGGCAACAGCGAAAGGCAAACCTTGAAAAAAAAAAAAGAGAAAAAAAAAACATATAAAATTATAAAATATCCCAGTGACAAAGCAAGAGCCTTATGGCCTTAAATCAAATAAATGTTACTGGACAGTTTTTTTCTATTGCATGCTTATTTGCAGTTTAAGGTGGCTAAAAGTGCAACTTCGTAAGGGGGTTGATTCCTTGTAATTTCATTCCTTCCGCCCGATAAAGTTGAGAGTGATCAAAATGATTATCAGAAACAGTCTAATAAAGGCTCGGATAGGAAGTGTGCAAACAAAACTAAAATTGTTTCTAGAATCGGTATATTCGAAAATTTTGTTGCCAAGTACTACCTGCGATCATTGAAACCGCTTCTGAACTTGCTTGCTACTCCCGTGATAAAACCATTTTTGTGGCATCTGAACGTCAATGGTTGATCATAATCGTTCAGGTAAATCCGGCTCCATCTGCAGTTCCGGCTCTCGCGGTAAACCATCGGCGCTCTTCCGCATCGAAAGTAGTGGATACGGTCTTGTTTGCAATTCCGGTGTTCACTGCGCCAGTAGTTCAGGGAAAAGATGATGGATTTCTTCAAGACAATGTTCTAACTCGTTGTTTCAGACAAGGAACTAATATGAACATAACTTCTTTTGAAAGTTTAATTTCCTCTTTGATATTTGTTTATTGCTGAGCAAATCGCCGTTTCGCTAATGTTTTCGCCGACTGTTTTCAACAACCGTTGGATGAGTCGGTGATTGAATGTATGAAGAAAGAATGAGAGACTAAGTGGCTAGCAAGCGAGTATGTCAACTGTTCAATAGATGAAACTATAGTAGAATAGTAAGTATTCGGAGGATCATACGGAAGTATCGGAGGTACAAAGTTTGGAGCAATTAAGTGTGGTGACATCATCAAAACATCGATTCCCTTACGGTCTGGGCAAGTTTGGTGCCAGGTGTTCACCCAGGGGACCCCGGATGGTCTGGACGAGCTGCATCGAGGAGGAGGAGGAGGAGGAGGACGTCTATAACGACGACGACGACGACGACGACGACGCCAACCCTCGGTAAAAGAAAACAGCATCAGTTCCAGCGCCATCATCAACAGCAAAAATTTCGCCAACTTTTTCCCGTCCATTGCAGTCTAAATAAGAACAACAAAAGTGATCCTGTTAAATTCTGGTATAAATGATGTTTAATCCGTTTCTCTTTTCATAGTGAAAATTTGCAGTAGCTATCAAAGAGAATGCGAGTCAGTTTAGTTTTACTTAAACTGAAATGTCCCGTGATTGGCATCATTGACAGCTGAGGAATACAAAAAAAGCGCTGAAAATGCTTGCATTTGAAACGCGAATTCTTAACGCACTATGAATGTGGTTGGTACATTATGATTTTGTCCTTTTAGTCTGCAATTTAATACAAAAAAAGGAATAGATTCTGTCTTTATTGTTGACTGAAAACCCTAGATTTTTCTACAAGAATTTTGAAAGTCAAAAAATTTTTAAGTTGCCCGTTGGATAACGTTATCGAAAAATTTTCACTTGAGAATCTCAACTCGGCTGATCCTTTCAAGGTATTATCTGATCCGGAATATATTTATTGTTGAAACTAAATTTTCACTCGACAATTCCAATCCGGATCCTGCGATACCTGGACGGCGAAAAAATACCGACCTTATTTGCTAAAGAACTTCACGAGTTAATAAGGCGCTTACTAACGCCGGCTTGAAATCGTTGACTTCATCGCTAACTTCAAAAGTCGGAAAAATAAACATAATTAACTTTGTGCTTTTAGGTATAAAATTAAAATATTCTATAGTTGACCCCACTCCTGTGACTCATTGACATACCCACCTGATAAATTATTGAGAGCTTTTCTGATTATTTTTTTTTTTCGCTTAACGTGTGCTTTAGACAATACCAGAGCGATGTACTTCAGTAAGCCTTAATCCGCTACGTGTTGTTTAAGATTATCTCAGTAACATGTTACAACAAGTTGAATTGTTTCAAAGATGACATTTCTTAGAAAAACCAAAATAGCTGCACCCTTTTTCTCTGCGTTGGCATTGGCTGTAAATTATAAACAATTTTAATAAAGAAACAAAAGTTGTAAACCACACTGAACAAACCGACTTACGGCACGATGCAAAACGATTGAAACACTTGCGTTCGACTTGGTTACACTGAAAGTCATCATCAAAACAATAAAAGATGCTGGCAAATTGAAAGATTAGGGGCATACACTCAGCAAGAACACTGATCAGTAAACAGAATACTTAAACTTCCCAGGTCGTTTGTGTGCCCTTTCAAATACATATTTAATATCAGTGTAACCTATAAATGATTGATCTGTTTGGATGCCTTGCAGAAAGTTCTAAGAAACGAAATTTTATTCCGCAAATTCTATACTGTTGTTGGATTTATGAAAATGCCAGCTTTTTGCGCATTTTTAGCGACATATTTGTCCCTTTGAAAACTAAAGTAAACAGTTTCCAAATGTTTCTAGATTTTGCGCTGACATTTTGCTGAAAAAATCTGTAGATTTTCTTTACCACTAAATCCGAATTTCTGAGGCCTTCCGAACAGATATCCACCGAACTGAAATGTTGGGTGGCCCTGAACGATTTAAGGACCACAAAGTTTTTTTAACTGGGGAATTGAAAAATCATTAACACTGATTCAACGAGTTCAACGAAGAGTTGCAGTTCCTTAGAGGATCAGTTAATTCCAGTGTTCAAAGAGTGCTTATGAAAATTAAAATAAACAAAAAAAGTTCAATTCTGCTGTTTTAAGAATGCGAATTTTTCTTGTTCCGCTACATCGTTTCTGGTTCTCAAAAAAAAAAATTGGGTTCGTTGACACAGTTTGATAATTTCAAATTCGTAGGCTGAAATTTTTAAGTCGCACTGAGAAACTTAACCCCGACGAGGTGCTGTGACTTTCGGAAAATCATAGCTGGTCTTATTTCGCTGCCAATTCACGGGACAGCATACGCACAAGTGGATCATAAAAATCTGGCAGCAGAAATGTGGCTTTTCATTGCAGTGGGAATTTTGTTCCTGGTTCTCGCGGTTGCGATGTGTCGTATGTGGCGTCGTTTTCAAGAAGACAAAGAGACAAACTGCAACGAAGAGAAAACGACAGGTATGGAGGGCTTGACAGATTGGGATCCCGTGCAGACAGCTTTTCAAGACATAGAATGGCTCTGACAGCAAACAAAGTTCTTCCTTACAAGGTATGGCCTTTAATCACAGACAACTAAAATAATGTATGGTTTACCTTCCATATTTCTGGCTCCTACGTAAAAACGTTTCAACATGGTTGACAGTTTCAACTGCCGTTGGGATATTTCTTTCTTTCCTCCAATTAGTTGGAAGAGAACGGTTGGCTTATTTTAAAGTTAGTAAACACAGTGTATTAATTCTCTATTTTATAAAATGACTCAGTTTAAGTTTGCGTAGGACTAAATCTGAAAGTCTACCGTCGTAACTTTCTTCACCTTCAAAGTCGTTGACAGCAGAGCATATTTTGTCGATTTTTTGGTACTTTCTGGAACAGAACAGCATTTGCAACCAGCTTTTTAATGTCACAATCACTCTACAAGACGAGTTTGTTTTTCTTCCATGTAAAATAATAAAGATGAAAAAGTGAAACTCTTGAGCTGGTTTTTTCCGCTGGCTTTGTTTCTTTTCGACGGAAATAATCGGAGGACAAACGGGGGGTTATTGTGTGATAACCGTCCTGTGATTTTGTACCACGTGACGTAAAGTAGCCATTAAAATCGCGAATAAAATACCCCACGTTTTGTAGCACCTGCTCTTAGCAGTGTTTGAGATTTCGCAGACCAAAATGTCCTTTTTCCTCCGACCGTATAACCGATGAAGAGGTATTTTCCCCCACATAGCACATCTGACAAACAGCATCAAGGCGGAGAAGGAAATCTGGACCGATACGCGTAGAATCGCGGTTTGTTGATGCCCTGGCAAAATTGGAATGTCCAGCTTTGGTATCTAAATTCGCGGTAATTTCTGATGGCAGCTCATTTTAGCGGCTCATCTGCGTGTGGAAGAAAAAGAAATAAAAATTTGTATTTATAAAATAAGTGAGATACTACACCCGTTCTGATTGGTCAAAGATTTATGGTTTATAGATATTTTATGAGCAATAAACCTGCTAATAAACCATCAAATATTTTCGCTCGCGCGCGATTGGTCTAAACGCCTCACGTGACTGAATATACCCCAGCTAAAACTGGGGAATATATCCGATGATATTCCCCAAGTGATATTCCCCAATTTCAAAAACTTCAAGACGCGTCTTTTTACAATTAAAATTATATTAATGTCAAGATGGGGGAACGGTTTGCTTTTGTGACAGAAGGAGAGATAAACCTGCTGGTCGATAAAGCAGTATCAGAAAACAACATACGCTCTAACGGTAAACTGTTCTTAAACAATATGTTCAAATACTCAAGCTCGTTGCTACATGTTGCGAAAAATATTTGAAGGATAATAACCACAATAGCCTCCATTTGGCTTTAAAAATATGCTCAGATATTTGTCCTTGGACATAATCTGCTCCTCGAAGCTCACAGTTTTCCTCGAGCTTCGCTCTCGGAAAACTGTTTGCTTCTCGGAACAGATAATGCCCACGGACAAATATCTGAGCATATTTTCGCGCCAAATGGCGGCTATTGTTTATATATCTTAATGGGTTTGCCGGCGAAATATTTAGCACAAATGAAAGCATAAGTTAAAGTTTACTTGAATCCTATGTCAAAGCCAATGGTTCAGCTTTCTGTTACCAATTTTCATTTCGTTTAACCTGGTTTAATTAAACATGTTTTGTTGGTGTGAATGCTGACAAAAGCAGACATACCATCGTTATACAACAGACGATTACAGGACATTGCCATCTTCATGTATAAGATTAAGCATGAATTACTGCCACAGAGACTTTGTAATCTTTTCCAATTAGACAGTGGTTCGTATTACTGAAGAAAGCGAGAATTTGTTCAACCTCGATTCTCTTCGGTGACATATGGAAAACACTCACTTTGTTACCTAGGGCCTAAACTGTGGAATGATCTCACTCCTAGAATAAGATACCAACCCTCTCTGAAGCAATTTAAAAGAGTCATACGTAATCAGGACCTTACTGCCCTAGCAGCAAATGTCAGTAACTGTCGAGGCTGCAACCTATGCCGAGAATGACTAGGGTTTACATGATTTTTTGCGATTGATGTATGAAATTTTATTAATATGGTTTACGATGTAAATTTTAATTCATTTTTTATAATTTTTTAGAATTTTTAGAATTTAGTTAGGTGTCCACTATTAGTAGAGGGGACTTCTCCCCTCAGCTACATTTTCTTGACACGTTAATAAAGTTATTATTATTATTATTATTATTATTATTATTATTATTATTATTACTATTATTATTATTATTATTATTATTATTATTATTATTATGCAGCTTAAGTGTACTTACAAGGTTTGCACACACAACAGTCGGCTGGAGAGGAAGGCTTGGGAACTACCGCCAAGTACTGACCCTGTTGGGTGAAAAGAAAAAGAAACTGTTTATTTATTTCCGAGTAACGACATTAAAGCTCCGCACTCTTTAGTTCTTTGAAAGTTTCAACACACAGCAGTAGGCTAGAGAGGAAGGCTTGGAAACTACCGCCAAGTACTGACCCAGCTGCTGGGTGAAAATAGACAGAAACTGTTTATTTTGTTTGCAGTAGGGATGTTGAGACTTGGCACTTATTAGTTGTTTCAAAGTTATTAACAATCGCTTGATGAGGACGATCGGAAGATGACAATTGGTGATGACGAGGAGGAGGAGGAGAAATAGAAGGGTGATCATCAATCAATCAGAACCAACCAACCAATCAATCAATCAATCGATCGATCAATCAATCAATCAATCAATCAATCAATCAATCAATCAATCAATCAATCCCTTATTTAACATAGGCAGTACACTTAGCTCGATTTACAACTCCAATAACAACAACTGTAAGCTTGTTTCTAGGTACACCACGATAATCTGACAAAATTAAAATTCAAAGGAAATTAATTTGTATCTTAATCACAAAAATGTAAATTTTAGTGACGATGATAAGGATGACGGCGATAACGATGACGACGACAATGACGATGATGATGCTGCTGCTGAAATAAACGATTGCACAATCACGCACCGGGGAGGGTGGAGAATCTCGAGCGTGTTGTGATGTTAATAAAATCATAGCTTGAACACGCCCTCAGACGCACAGATAAGCCTGGTCCTCTTTTCTAGTTCCAACTGGGAATACTTTTCCTTCGGGCCATCTTTCCTCTACTCTCCATATTTTCAGTGCCTGGAACAATTGACGATTCGCGTGACCCATATTCTTGACTTTGAAATCATGAATATTTGTGGAGAAATTAATTCAGGGCTCGGTTCCGAGCTGGTCACTTTAAGTGCGTCTCACGCAGTTTGCATGCGTAGACTATCTAAGAATGTTTATTATTTTTTGCCTTACATCCTTTACGTCATGTATTTAAAGGTTTTCACCAAACTCAGTTATATCAGGGAAGGAAATCTTAAGCAAGCTCTGTTGAGCTTTAGTTAAGACCCCTCGTAGTTACTTACTATAGTACCGTGAGTAGTGGGCGTCAAGAAGGTAAGTATATAATACAACAAAATAAGTATGGCTGTTTCTCGAAGGTCCCGTTAATTTACCCGGCCCAAAATGTATTCTAGGAGAGTAATTTTTACTGATTTTGCAAGTTGTTGTTTTTTTTTTAATGTTTATTACTTTATTAAACACATTAGACCATTCTACGCTAAACTTTAATCCAATCGATAAAAAAATGTATTTCAGAAATGTCCTGAGTAGGCGGACTTTCGAGAAACAGGCCCTTGGCTGGTCAGTCTTTCATCTTTGAAAAAGATAAGTCAAAGATTTATATGTGAACTTACAGCTGGACATATTACTCCCTTCAGAACACACAAGGACTTGGTTGGCACGAACGCCCCTGCACAGACACTCATATGACACTTGTCGTCTGTAAACCAAGGAGGGTCCTTTGGTGGAGGCTGCATGAGAGACGCAATTAAAATTATATGTAAATGAAAAGGTTTCTTTGTTATGAAAAAGGATCTCGGTGGTACTCCTTAGAACGTTTGGTCGAGGTGTGCGGCTCGGTTTTCCAAAACCTGACCCCATTTCAGACCAAAATATGTCATTTTCCAGTACCCTTTTATAGACCTGTAATTGGCAAGCTTCACGAAGCCGGCTTCTAAGTTAAAAGGTATCCTAAATATTGTTTCTTAACAATAGGCTATGTTTTATTCTAGTACTGTAATAGGCTAATTAACAATTATTCCACGAGCGCACGTAGCGCCGAGTTGGCTATAATCATCTCATATCCAACAAGCGCAAGTGGAATAATTGTTTTACTAAAAACAATCAAGAAATATTGCTAGATCTTATAGATTTCGCTGTGCAAGAACAACCAGAAGACAATTTCGTCTCTTAAAAACGCCGTTTTAACACCTCTACTAAAGAAACCAAATCTGGATCATGAAGTTCTTGGTAATTTTAGGCCTATCTCGAACCTCAAGGTTATCTCCAAAGTTATTGAGAAGGTTGTCGCTGTGCGTCTTCAAGCTTACCTTGATTTTAACCAACTAACAGAGCCGCTACAATCAGCCTACAAACTCTTTCACAGCTGCGAAACTGCCCTCGTTCGCGTTCATAATGATATTTTGCGTGCTATTGATAATCGCCACTGTGTCATGCTCCTGCTACTTGATCTCACCGCTGCATTTGATACTGTCGACCACGAAATATTGCTCAAAAGATTGAACTCCAAATTCTCTATATGTGGCACTGCACTCGATTGGCTCCGCTCCTACCTTACTAACCGCACGCAGGTTGTCTTAATTGACGGGAGGAAGTCACAGTCTCTTGAGCTGAAATGTGGAGTACCTCAAGGCTCCGTTCTTGGGCCCATTCTCTACCTCCTTTACACTGCTCCACTTGCCGACATTCTACGTCTCCACGACATGCAATTTCATTTCTACGCCGATGATACTCAGTTGTATATTTCCTTTTCTACTAATGACGATCTGGAACTAACCAACAGCATCGCTAAAATTGAGAAATGTTTATCTGACCTTGATCAGTGGATGTCCTTAAACAAGCTGAAACTAAACAAAGACAAAACCGAACTTCTCTACCTCTATTCAAAGTATTGCCCTCAACAGTCTCTACCTCCACTTCGTTTTGGATCTGATACAATTCAGCCGTCTCTATGTTCCAGAAACATTGGTGTCGTTTTTGATAGTACTATGTCGATGCTCCCTCATGTTAATTCTGTTTGTAAATCTGCCTTCTATCATCTTCGAAACATCTCTCGTATAAGAAAATTGCTATCCACTACAACCACTGAGACTCTAGTCCACGCTTTTATAACCTCCAAGTTGGATCACTGTAACTCTCTCTTATACAATGTTCCGAAATATGTCATTAAAAAGCTTCAGTCAGTACAGAATGCCGCGGCTCGACTGATCACAGGCTCTCGCAAGTATGACCACATAACCCCTATTTTATTTGAACTCCACTGGCTTCCAGTTTCCGAGCGAATCAAATTCAAAATAATTCTGCTCACCCACAAAGCTCTTCACCAACAGTCCCCCATCTACATACAAGACCTGATACGCCTCTATACAACTTCAAGAACGCTCCGATCGTCGTCTGACGCATTTCGCCTATGTCATGTCAACCACAATCTAAAGTCGTATGGCTCCAGAGCTTTCGCTGTTTCGGCCCCAGAACTCTGGAACAAACTACCTATCGACATCCGTCATTGTGACAATTTAAATGTTTTTAAACGTAAACTTAAGACTCATCTTTTTTCGAATTATTTTAAACAAATATGATTTTTACTTTGTAAAGCGCTTAGAACAGAACTGGATAAGCGCTATATAAGTAGTTATTATTATTATTATTATTATTATTATTAATTTAATGATCGCCATTTCTCGGCCATGGTATAATGGCTCATATACCATGGCCTCTAAGCCAATCAAATACCTCGAATTGCATTATACAATGATTCAGTTTTTAATAATAGGATATACAACTTGGGAGGGCTTTGTGATATCTGGTCCCTGGCCTGTAAAATTCATGCCCATTTTCAGACCTGGTCTCTGGAATCCATACGCGTTTCTGAAAATCCATATCCGTTTTCAGACCTTTGAAGAAACTGACCGGCGTTGTCTAACGGGTGCGCTTTTGTTTTAGATAGTTCAAAAGGAAGTGACACATGGATTGGGCGCCATTTCTAAACCCAAGAACGTTTTCCCATGAAGCTTAAAAATAATGTGATGCTACAGTAAGTTTGCGATAAGTTATCATCCCAGTGCAAAGCAGTGAGTGTCTCTGGTCACAGATGGAGTGTGTCAGAATGGAAAAATGCGCGAGAACATATCACGAATTGTTCCTTTAAAGAATTCAGTTGCAGTGATTTTCTCTGCCGACTGAGCTACGAGGTCAGACGGGAGCAAGTCTTGGGTGATTATGGTGGCAATTGCGGCAATGTGAATGTGAAGGGTACAAATAAATGTTGTGCCGCTAGTATTGAGGACACAAATCATGGTTCAGAGAACCTCGTAGCTCAGTTTGAAGAGCTGAACGGACGATCAAATCCAGAGGTCATGGGTCCGATTCCCGCCGAGGCCAACGATTTTTCGAATTCACAGAATTGCCATCAAACTCGGATTCGCCATATTTACTCGAGAGCCGAGCGAGTAGTATGACGCGCAGGAGTTTGACAACAAGACTGTGCAATAAAATAACAAAACCAAAAAACGCTGCCATGTTAAGGCGGCGTCAGATTTTATCACAGTCGTTAGGAAAATGTTCTATTTTGCCATCAAACCTACAAATTTCATAGCTCCGTCTTTGTCGAAGCACGGGTACGGTCCTGACCAGATCTGCGGTTTGTGTTCCCCAAACCCTCCCTGACGCTTAACCAGCACGCCGCCAAGAGAACGATGAACGAGAAGAACTGTAGGGGAATAAGGGGAAACTAAACTTACCAACAAATACGTTAACATTGAACTAATGAGAAAGCACAGCTTGGGAGAAGGTGGCAAAAATTATTTCTTAATTCGTTGCCAAATCAGCTGCAGTTGTCTATGCGGGAAACCAGAAATAAGTTTTCAGTTTGTCATTAGGCTGGTGATTCTTAACTAGGGGGACTACAGGCTTTCTAAAGCATTTTGAACTAGTTATTACAGCTTTTTTTTTTAAGGAAAACTGTTGATAAAAACAGGGGCAAACCATTCCCTTTAGGTAAGCGAGCGCCAAAAGCTAAGCTTATTAGCTACCAGTGAGCTATTATTGTTCATTTGTTAGGGTAGTTAATCCTGTATCTAGAACGGGCTTTTTTTCGTCTTCTGTGGTTAGGGGAGGAGTCGGAATCCGCTCTCCTCCATATCTCCGAGAGTATTAAAGGTTTGACAATTAAACTGATGGATAGTACATCCAAAAATAATTCCTCCGGGTTCCGCGACGGGAAGTGATGGCGTCATATGACGTGTTAATTGCGTCATAATTTCCAAACGGTGGCCATCTTGGATCGGCCATCCAGGATTTCCCAAAACTTCAGAAAACCACCGAAATTGACCAAATAGTAATGAAAAACCATACAGTAACAATAAAATAATCTAAAAACATGAACATTTAAAGTCGGCGCGGACAAAAACCATCTCCCGGTCTACAGACAGGATAAGCTTCCTAAAGAAATAGTGGAAGAGAGCACTTCAAGCATTCTAAAAAATAAATCGGTAGAGTTTTTTTATTTCTTGTTTTCTATTATTTTCGATCGAGTTTTAGATCCATGCAAACTCTCATTCTACGCTTTGAGTACCTGTGATTTTACTTATTCTCGCCAAGATCGCAGAAACGGAAAAACAAAATCGGGAAATTTCTGTAAATTGCGGATTTTGTCACATCAGTACATTCTTTCGTGTTCACTGAAGCTTGAAGCCTTCTAGACTTTCGGTAAAGTAAAACGTATCCTACAATCTCCTACAATTCACTTACCTATTAACATTACTGAGATAATCCAAGCGGTACGCCGTAACATCGTTAAAACATAAACACAGGCCAGTCCCACAGCGCAAAGTTTGAACGACTGCACTCATCAAACCTTGAAACACGAGTACCAAGAAACGCACTTCATTTAAACGCAATTTATGTTACGAGCGATTTAAACAAAAAGAATCAAGATGTCGTTAGCTTTTTACGAAGTTGATGGCGCCGGTCTTAGTTTAAGCTCTGGTTTTCCGCAGTTCTACTTGTTTTAATTTTGTGTCATCTAAAGTGACGCAACCCACCAAAAGCTGTCGCGTTAAAAATGTCACCTTAGAAAGTCGGAAATTTTGACGGAATTTCCCGAGTGCTTCTGGTTAAAAAAAGTTCGTTAAAACTTTTAACACCACTTGCAGGTTTCACCTTGTATTCTGTTGAAACGTTTGTTTTTCGCTGACTGCAAATAAATGTTTGCTTTCTACTTGTAAACGGTGGCTGAACTCAATTCACGACACAAATTTTATGACTCACACTAGAACTTCCACACAAGCGTATTTAATTTAGCAGGTAGCTCATACAGCTGGTGTCCATTGTGTTGTATGACAGCAAGCTGGCAAAACTACCTTTGATAACCGTTTCACTGCCAACAGGCCACTACAATCATAATTTTTGAAAACAAAAATTATTTTGCAATAAAAAGCGTATGAAACAAACAGTCCCAACTTTCACTTGGATGGTCCTAATTTTACATTTCATTCACGGACTCAAAAGTTTGAGTTATACTTAATCTGTTTCAGGGGCCAGGGACTAGATTCACGAAGCGCTGCTTCACAATATTTGGTTTTGTCAACGGAGTTGATAAGGTAAATTGGCCACCGTAAAGAGATTCGAGTGCTGACTTTTCGAGCGTTAGCCCTTCATCAGAGCGAATTGGCTAACGCTCGAAACGTCAGCACTTGAGTCTCTTTACGGTGGCCAATTTACCTTACATATCCATTCTGTTGATAAAAACCAACATTCGTCTCTACTCCCCACCGACGCAGTAACTACAGTTTCTTTGTAAACTAACTCCCTTATTTCTTAACAATAGTCGATCGTTATTCCAACAATAGAATATTGTTAAATAGCAATATCAACTTAGGAGGACTTCGTGAATTAGGCTCCAGGCTCTCAGATAAATGGGATGCCATGCAATAATAAAACGCGCCGGGACTGGGGCAGGCTGTTAAACACTGACAACACGCTGACCATTTGATTACACTTTGTTTACAATGTTAAGAAAAAATAAACAGACGGCAATTGGCCTTACTATCACATGACAAGAAACATCCATTACTTCAACGCCCTTACTTTAAGAGTAGCCTGTCCTAGGCTCTAAGATAGTTGGGAGAAGAAAACAAATGAAAATCCATTTATCGTGCATCCCCCGACCCAAACCCATTATTATTTTCTTGAGTCAAGGAAGACAACTTGTACTCAGTATGTGTTTCCTGCTCAGTTAGGCTTGGGTTCTACCTTCGCGAGGTGACGTCACCTTCGCCCGCACCTGTCCCAGGCTTCACGCGCAGAAGGAGACCCCTCCCAGGCTTTTCACGGACTAAAGAAGCAAGAGGGCACGCCTAGGAGCTGTCCATACTGAATCCTGTGTATATCTGTGACAAACAATCGGTTTAATTAAATCCGTTTATCTGTAACTTTGGTAATTCGATAAATACTCTGTATGTGTGTTAGTCTGGTTCGCATGAGATCACGTGATCTAGCGTCATGTCTCTTTCCGTGACTGGCAGCTCGTCACAAAATTGAGTGCTGAAAGCCAACCCTACAAAGAAAAACAAAAAACAAACAAACAAACAAGGCAGATTGGGATATATTATAAAATTGTCTAAACAACTATAAAAAAACAAGCTTTTCGGTAGACCTATTTCCTTTACGAATGTTTGGTTTTACAAACTGAGTCGCCACCGTAAAAACATTCGACGACTGACGCTTCGAGCGTTAGCCGTTCGTCAGAGCGAACCAAGAAATTGTTAGTTGTATGTGTTTATGTAGTAACTTGTGGAGCTACGCTATTGGTGGTAACATGGTTTCGTTAAAAAAAAACAAGAATAAATTAGTCGAACGAAAAGCGTTCGTTGACTTCGTGGGGACTACATATAAGTGTGCCGATTTGGAAGATGAATTTTTGCTCTAAAGTTTTGCCGCTTTCTGTGTTACCATGATGTAGAGAAATTCTACAGACTGTCACGTGTTTGTAATAATGGTTAAACAGGTTGAAGTGTCGAGCAGCTGGTTTGGATGCATCTTGCATCTTTGTCATTTCCTTTAGTTTATAATGGTAATTGAACTGAGTGGAGTGCAATTTGGTCTGAAATCATACGCGTGATTTCAAAATCAAACGAGCGCGCAGCGCGAGTTTGATTTGAAATCACAAGTATGATTTCAGACCAAAATTGCACGACACGAAGTTCAATTACCACTTAATTACATCCATTTTGAAATCACAGAGTATCATTGTCAATATTAATATTCTATTTGTGTTACTTCATTTCCATTTTGATGGGCTAAAGAAAGGATGCGATTTAGGGCAAAAAATGGTGCAATTTGGGAATAAATTGCACCATTTTGGACCAATCAGATTTCAAGGATCACCAGTGATTTCAAAATGGATGTAATTAAAACGTTAATTCACTTTCTGCAAATGGGAGGCCCATCCAAAAACGTTTTTCACTGCTAAAATACTAAAAAAAATCAGCCGTGCGGAATCCGCTGTTACCTGTTTCTAACACCCTCTGTAAATAGTTCATTACCGGATGGTTCTCTTGGGATCCCGCTTGCCTATTTAAGTCCAAAACTTCTTCTTCTTTTTTTGCCGATTTGGCCATGTGAGGCGCTCTGCATTGGCTTCTAAATTATTTTAATTTACCCTCCTTCTCCCTCTTCGGCGACGTTCCGCCTTGCCTTCCTCACTCTCTTGCGACCTCCTGGCTAGGCTAAATTTTGCCTCCCATATCTTAATTCGGCAAAGGCAGCGAGTAGTGTCTTGGCAGTGAGGATACAAAATTTCTGTAGCAAGAATTCTGCAGCTAGTCATGAGAAACATTCACACGGAATCGGTACGCTTAAATTGTTCAGCTGACTATGCGGGTCTTCCGAAAGAGATAAGTTCCCGCCGCTATTAGCAGGAAAAGAAACGAACAAGGACAAATTTCTGTTAGGGTCTGTTTACAAGGAGGGTGGGTAACCCTAGTGCTAGGGTTCGGCCCTAACAAGCGGGTTAAAGATAGCCTGGGTTTACAAGCAAATTTTCACAGGTAGGGTTACCTTATCACTTGGATCAACTATACTACAAAGCGCAGGAAAATTGTAGAAAATTGTAAAATTGGCCTGTAGAGCGTTTTTTTGTGAGTGAAGGAAGATGAAAATGGCGGTATTGAAAGCCAAGTCGTACTCGTTCCACCATTTTGACCGCTCTTTTCAACTTTCAAAGAGTCTGGAAACGAGTAAAAAGTTGTGCCGGGCTTATCTCTGGCGAAGCGTTTACAAGGCAGCTAGGGTTAGTACCCTGGCACATGGGTAACTCTATCCACCTTGTAAACACGTCGCGTAAAAAAATATGGGAATGTGCGAGTGCTAGGGTAACCCTAGCGCTAGTGGTTATCCTCCCTCCTTGTAAACAGGCCCACAGACACAAAGAACACAAAATGTTGAAAATTTTTGCTCCGCAACTCACCAACTAAAAGTGGTTTCTTTTCACATTTCGCGATGCACTTCATAATGTAATTGTCGTAGTAGCCCTAAAGAAAAAGAACTTTAGCTTAACAAATGGAAAATGTCGTCAAGGCGTAGGCTGTGGTAATAAAGGATTAAATATGACTTTTTATTTGGCAAACCACGTGTTCATTACTGAACAATAAACATTTTAATACTCTAGAGACTTCTCTTGTTGGTGATTTAAGAGTGACGATTAAACCTGTTTAGTAAACCGAAGCCGGTGCGCCTCGTTTTTTTTTTCAAGCCACTTTTTGTTGTTTGGAAACTGGATGAAACTCTTCCTTATCTTAGATACATCACATGTAAAATACCCGATCAACAGACAATTCCTGTAGTTTTTCGTTGCTGCAAGCGTGTCAACGGAGTAGCACCGTCTCTTAGAGCTAAAGCTTACCTTTCCTCGACCAAGGCGATGACCACTCTATCAAAAAAATAAAGGTACTTTAAAAACAATTATAAACATCGTGTGGGGGGTTACAGATCGACGCCTTATTACACAGGCCGTGGTTTAAGAATGACACAGTCGGCTAGCTATCACAGAGAATCACCTCAAAAACCTTGTCAACTGTCTCGATAAAAAAGAAGACTGAGTCGGCTCGCTTTTTACCCGATTCATCTACAAGAGGTTTATTTAAAAACTGCTAAATCGGGACGGTGAACGTTCAAGTTTATTTCGGTCGTGCTGAACAGCCTTCACAGATTCGTAGTGAAAAGAGACTGAAAATAACCGTATCTGATGATTGAAGCCAGAGTCAGTAATGGAGTTTTTATTACTTAATTAAACCAGTTCACATGTATTTAGTCCCATTTACTTGTATTTTGACTGTTTGGACATTTTTATACCTTACGCACTGAGTATTTTGTATGTTGTATCAAGCTCAGAATTTGTAAAATGCCCAGTAATTGTATTAAACCCAACTTTTCAATCTCCATCACGTATGTTTATTGTCCATATAATAAAAAGAAAATTTCACGGTGGCTTAATTAAGGTGACGCGACCCAGTTTTTTTTTTGCGGTATCACCCCACTTTGAAGCTCTCTGGTATCCCCACCTTTGCTTT
This sequence comes from Pavona decussata, assembly GCF_977016875.1. Taxonomy (NCBI): domain Eukaryota; kingdom Metazoa; phylum Cnidaria; class Anthozoa; order Scleractinia; family Agariciidae; genus Pavona; species Pavona decussata. The sequence goes on from NW_028145643.1 coordinate 123,428, forward strand.
TATCGTAAGTTTAACACACAGAATGGATAACATATAGATCAATCTACAATATAGCAAAAAAATTTCGGCGATCGGAGTAAATGTCACGTGGTTATAGTGCCACGCCCCTTTTAGATCTGAGTCGAAATTCTGCTGTTGCTGGCTTTTTTTCGTGAGAATCTCTCGGCTAAACAAAGTGCGCATTGTTGCCTTGCGCTGAACAAAGTTTCAACAAAATCACAAAGACCCAATTCGAGAAATTTAGCGCTTTCCAAATATAGGAGAGCTTCAAAGTAGGGTGGTACCACCAAAAAATAACTGGGTCGAGTCACCTTAAGATATGAATTTTATTTTCTCGTGTTAAAAACAATATTTTACTCACTCGCTGCGCTCGTTCGTAAAGTATTGTTTTTACCACTCGCAAATAAAATTCATATCTTTGCGCCGCCGTGTAATATCCCCTATATATAAATATATTTTTCACTTGAATTCGCGCGGCTTAGCTCCGCTCGGGCCGGCTCGGCCCGACGAACTTATTAACCTCGCCGTGCTTCGGCCCTCGCTTCGTGAGGAATCAGTTCGCGAACCAACCTATTATTTATGTCGAGTTTATCGTAATCAAAACCAAATTAAAGGGAGGGTGAACATCACGTGCAAACTAAATTTAAATATAAATTTATTCCCAAAACCCTACAGTCATCTACAACCAAAACCTGTGAAAAAGACAAAGTGGTTTGGATCATTTAATTTTATCGGCCAAAAGATTATCCACAAGGCCATTAACGCACCCGCGTGGCATTGAAACTTCAGCAGCGCGACCATCTATTTTGAAAACCAGTCAAACGTTGAAATGTGGCAATTTTTTCCTTTCCTCTATAGACAAAGACAAAATGGTAGCGGGAAGACTCTCAAACTGGAAATTACTGGCTCGATATAGTTTCACTTTTGATTATTTGCTTCATTCACCGTTACCTTAGCGATCAATGACGCAGAAGCAGAACATCTGCTTCGAGGGACAAAAAACAAACCTGTTCCGAGAAGACCTTTAATTCAAAAGGTTTTTTCGCCCTACTCTCAGAGGAGTTGATGCAAATATTGCACGAATAACAGTGGGAAAGAGACATGAATTCGTTGTCAAATACATTTTTATACAAAATTATAACTGCAAAACTTTGCAATTGTAAACTTTACCGGCAAAATATCAAACTGATAACAAAGCGAATATATATCAATAACCACATTCACATTTTTAAGCGGCCACTTTCCAAAGTCCCGAATTATTTGTCAGTAAAGTGCTGTATTCGATACCTCTATTTAACGGCCACCTCTACTAAGCGGCCGCGGCCACCTCTACTAAGCGGCCGCGGCCACCTATTTGCTTTTTAAAGTTTAGTATTTATTGTGTTTTTACCTCTATTAAGCGGCCAGCAAATTATCTTTTCAAGCGAAATGGTGACAGATAATAATTGATAACAACAAGAACTGCAATTTAATCTCCACTATAATGACACCGATCAACTCCGACACTTTTCCCAGTTTAACGGTTACCAGGATCTTGCACGAATGTACATCTGAAAATAGTACAAAAGTATAGTTAATAAAAAAAGTTAAATTACTCGTTTTGAACTTCCAATATTTAGCGAAAATTCAAAGCCAGACATGACATACTAAGTATTGCGAAGTGAGTATTACACGGAAATTTAAATACAAATGTATTTGCCAAACCCTACATCTACAACCAAAACTTGTAATAAAAAGTTAAGTTACTCGATTTACACTTGCAATATTTTAACGAACAAAATTCAAAGCCAGACATGATGTACTGAGCATTGCAAAGTGAACAATACATATCAGTAGATGAATTCGCGAAACCAACCTATTGTTTATGGTAAACGCAAACCTAATTACGGGAATATCAGTGAGTGTGCGGACACAGAAAATAAATTAAAATATTAATTTATTTACCAAACCCTACATCTACAACCAAAACTTGTGAAAAAAACAAAGTCGTCTGGATCATTTAATCATTGAACAGTTATCTTAGCGGTCAATAACGCGGAAAGAGAACAACATTTCCGAGCGACAAAAAGACAAAATCAGCTGTTCCGAGAAGACCTTTCGAAAACCTTTCGAAAACCTAGCTATAAACTTAAAAAATTTACCGACAAAACGCCAAACTGATAAACTAGATAACTGAAAAAGTGAATAAATAGGAATAACGACATTCACATTTTTACGTGCTCCCTACGTTTGGCCGTAGAATGTAACGCTGGAGTGCTTGAACAATTTTACACTGTAGAAAAATGTTTAATTGGGACATTCTACACTCGAATTATACACACGTAACAAGTCTGCAAGCAAACATTTGCACGGTATATTTTAATTTAGTTGATAGCCGGCATTTTTCAGTCTGGCATGCCTTGGTAAGGATAGACAAAGGATAGTGGCATACGCAACGATATTGCAGATAAGAATCACAGTTGCTAAAGAATTAAAGGTAAGATAATAAATTTTAAGCTCAGTAAGAAGAAAGACGACATATTTTACAATCTTTTTGGAAGCATGCCAAGCAGGAAAAATCTGAGTCTTCGACAAAAATAGAGCTGAGATAACTTCCTCGTAGTTCAGTATTATTTACAAAGGACATGCCAAATGAATTTCAATATCTACATCTCACAAAAGGGATTGCAACCTAAAATCTTCCGATATCGTTAAGGCTGAGGAGAATATTCATTAAAGATGAAACTGGCAAAAAACATCGCCCATTCATACATTTAATCCACAGCACTGAAGAATTAACAAGGAAAGGATGCTGTGTTGTTCATTCTATTGTCCAATCTTCAAAGCATCTGTCCGAGGCTATTTTCTTTAATAATGAACTGACGCAAATAAGCATTGGTCCTTCTGTTGTCGCTTGTTCAAACACATTTTGAGTAGTAAACTAAAGAGGTGTGCAATCAGCTATTCTTCCGCCAGTTTTACTTTTCTTTACATAAGCTACCGTCTGCTCCTGTTTTCCTGCATAACCTATTTGCTTTCACCATCAACGGACGATTTTCTCTTGCTCTTCATACATCATGGCTGTTGAGCAAGAAGAAGAAATATGTCCTTTTTTGTATAACTCAGCTTGGCAAAAGAGTTACCTGACGGATGACACGTACAAACATCTAGTTGCTATAACAAGTATCATCTCCATTGCTACCCTTCCAACCATTGTGCTGAACGCAGTAATAATTTTTGCCGTGGCAGCAAAACGACAACTGCGATCCAACTCCAACATACTGCTAGCGTGCCTTGCTAGTACGGACTTGTTAACTGGCCTGGTTGTACAACCTTTGTTCATCGCTGTAGCCATTGAGCAAATGCGCGGCGAAGGGCCATTTTGCGCCTTGGAAAAGGTATGCTATATAGCTCTTGCTGGAGTTTGCTTTGCCTCGATGTTTCATCTCGTTTTAGTCTGCGTGGACCGATATATCGCCACTAAACACGCCTTGAGATACGAGGGCATTGTTACACCACAACGAATAACAGTTTGCGTAGGTTTAGCGTGGGGATTTACAGTGCTTATAATAGCTGACCTACTTGTCTTTGCAGTTATTGACAGTGAATTCGAAACAAAATTTTATTTTGTTTGTATGAAGGTCAGCGATGCAATAGTTTATTCGATCATTTCAGTTTGCTTAGTTTTTGTAGTTTATGCTTACCGATATATTTACTCAGAAACAAGGCGTCAGCAAAAACGCCTCGAAACCGAACAGCTTTCTCATGAGGAAGCTAAAAGACTGAAGAAAGCCAACAAGGCAGCCTACACCGTGACATTCATCCTGGGTGCTCTGATATTATCCTATTTGCCTTCAATAATAATCACTCTAGTCACGGTTTATATAGCTGACATTACTCCATCAGTTATGAACATATTGTGGAGTTGGTCTATGACTATCATTTCGTTAAATTCTCTTTTTAACCCAATTATTTACTGTTGGCGAATTCAGAAGCTACGCCACGCTTTTCTTGAGATCTTGCATTTACGTCAGCCTGAGAACAGTCCACCAGCGATAGAAATGCAAGCAATACCACAGCATCGTCCCCAAGTTCAGCCAACTTCCTCTAAAGTTTTGTCAGCATCAATGACTTAAGCCAACGAGGAACCGGATTTGTCGTAATTCAGCCATCTTCGAGCGAAAGAAATTGTCCATAGTTAAGGAAAAAACTGGTGAATAAGTATCAGTATGTAGCGTAATGTAAACATTTATCATGTCATATTACGGGATTGCGTAACTTTTATATTCATATCAAATGTACTGAAATAAGCAATTTTACAATAACTGTCTAAATTCGCGTGCGTTCATTGGCTAATTTTTATCATCAATAAGAGTACAGACAGATGAAATTTTAATTAATGCGAAAATCTGTGCAACTTTTGAAGTAACAAGATGGAGGGCGATACGCCGGACTTTAATGTTTTCCACTTTAGTTTTCTAGATGACACTCTCCCTAACTGGGAAAAAGAGATAGAATTGTCAGATACGGAACTTCTCTCCTGTGCAGAAGCTCAAGTAAAGGAGGCAATTGAAACAACAACTAGGTTTCCAAAATTAAGCGGAGACGACATTCATGCCACATCGGTGAAGCTCAAGTGTTCGTGTTTTCGAATCAATGAACATGTTTTCGCAGTGTGAATTTGATTCAGATTGATTTTTTGCAGCAAGTGAGAATTCTAATTTATGCAAGCTGCAAACTTCATTACTTCAACCTTCAACTGTCAAACTGTCAACTTTTTAACCAATGAAATTTTATTGACTGTTGTAAGTAGCCAATCAGAAAGCGAGAAAAGCTATTGACAATGTTCGCGTCAATTTGAGTAAAATCCACGTTTACGGCTGTTTACTGTGTCTTTTCCCCTCATTTTAACCTGGCAATTAACCATTTTCGGATTCATGTTATTGTAAAAAACAAATTGACTTCAGTTTTTAATGCGTCTGTCCTCTTATTGATGATAAATTGCGTCATAACATTGTCAAAGTTTGCTGTGGAAATCACTCGCCTGCGGCTCGTGATTTCCACAGCAACTTTGACAATGTTATGACGCAATTTATCATCAATAAGAGGACAGTCGCATAAAAAACTGAAGTCAATTTGTTAAATAGAGCTTTCTGCTGTAAAACAAGTATATTTTGCGGCCACCTGCCTGTTCCCATATCGCACTTTTTGGCTGTTGTGAACGTCACTTCAACAGCCCCACACGACTCTCGCAGACTGGTAGCGTTGAAATATTCTGGCCCGAGTTAGTTTTATATCGTATATATTTATGTTATTCATCGTTAACTTCTTGGTCAATAACACGGTATCACGAAATAACGCAAATTTTGCAGACGTGAAATTTTGACCAGTTAATTTTCACACACGGCTTTGTCCAGCCAATGATCAGACATGCAAGGCGATGTGGCAGAGGACCGATAAGCAATTTAAAAACATATCATAGCACGTATGTACATCTGAAAATATTACTTAACTAGTTAATAAACAAGTCAAGTTACTCGTCTTGAACTTAATATATTGAGCGAAAATTCAAAGGTGAATTGTAAAGTGAACGACGGATATGGAGAGATGAATTAGCAAATAAACTTATTGTTTATGCATGTAAAACACAATTCTAATTACAGAATATCAGTGAGTCTTACAAGGAAATTTAAATACAAATGTATTTACAAAACCCTACATCTACAACCAAAACTTGTAGTAAATAGTCAAGTTACTCGATTTACACTTGCAACATTTAACAAACAAAATTCAAACCCAGACGTGATGTACTGAGCATTGCAAAGTGAACGATACATATAATTGAATTCGCGAACCAACCTATTGTTTATGTTAAACACAAACCTAATTACGGGAATATCAGTGAGTGTGCGGACACCGAAAATAAATTTAAATAGTAATTTATTTACAAAATCCTACATCTACAATCAAATCTTGTGAAAAAGAGAAAGTGGTCTAGATCATTTAATCATTGAACATTACCTTAGCGGTCAATAACGCGGAAAGAGAACAACGTTTCTGAGCGACAAAAAGATAAAATCAGCTGTTCCGAGAAGACCTTTCAAAAGGGTTTTTTTCGCTGTTCTTGAGGAGTTGATGCTAATATTACGCAAATAATAGTGAGCGTTGTGGAAAAGAGACGTGAATTCGTTGTCAAATACATTTGTGTTAAAATTATAACACCAAAAATTAGCTTATAAACTAAAAAAATTTCCCGGCAAAACGTCAAACTGATAAAATAGATAACTGAAAAAGTGAATAAATAGGAATAACGACATCCATATTTTTACGTGTCACCTACGTTTGGCCGTAGAATTTAACCTGTGTAACGCTGGAGTGCTTGAACAATTTTGCATAGTAGGTCCGTGAAAATGTTTAATTGGGACATTCTACACACGAATTGTACACACGTATCAAGTGCAAACATCTGCACGGTGTATTTTAATATAGAGGATACCATATTTCAGTTGGGCATTTCTTGGTAGGCATACTGGCATACGCAACGCTATTGCAGATAAGAATCACAGTTGCTAAAGAATTGAAAGTAAGATAGTGAATTTTAAGCTCAGTAAACGGAAGAAGAAGGACCACATATTTTAAAATCTTGTTGAAAGCATGTCAAGCAGAAAAAATCGAGTCTCCGACAAAAATCGAGCTGAGATGACCTCCTCGTATCTCAGTATTATTTACAAAGGACATACCAAATGAATTTCAATATCTACATCTCCAAAAAGGGATTGCAAATCAAAATCTTCCGATATCGTTAAGGCTGAGGAGAATATTCATTAAAGATCAAACTGGCAAAAAAACATCTCCTATTCATACATTTAATCCACAGAACTGAAGAATTACCCAGGAAAGGATGCTGTGTTGTTCATTCTGGTCTCCAATCTTCAAAGCATCTGTCCGAAGCTATTTCCTTTAGTAATGAACTGACGCAAATAAGCATTGGTCCTTCTGTTGTCGCTTATTCAAACACATTTTAAGTAGTAAAACAACAAGGTATGCAATCAGCCATTCTTCCGCCAGTTTTACTTTACTATACGTTAACTACCGTCTGCTCGTGTTTTCATAATCTATTTGCTTTCACCATCAACGGACGACTTTCTTTTGCTCTTCATCCATCATGACTGTTGAGCAAGAAGAAGAAAAATGTCCTTTTTTGTATAACTTCGCTTGGCAAAAGAGTTACCTGACGGATGACACGTACAGACATCTTAGTTGCTCTAACAAGTATCATCTCGATCGCTACCCTTCCAACCATTGTGCTGAACGCAGTAATAATTTTTGCCGTGGCAGCAAAACGACAACTGCGCCTTGAAACCGAACAGCTTTCCAGAAGCCACAAGAGTGAAGAAAGCCAACAAGGCAGCCTACACCGTGGCATTCACCCTGGGTGCTCTGGTATTGTCCTATTTGTCTGTAATAATAAACGCTGTAGTCATGGGTTATATAGTTGACATTACTCCATCAGTTATGAGCATATTGTGGAGTTGGTCTATGACTATCATTTCGATAAATTCTCTTTTTAACCCAATTATTTACTGTTGGCGAATTAAGAAGCTGCGCTACGCTTTTCTTGAGATCTTGCATTTACGTCAGCCTGAGAACAGTCCACCAGCGATAGAAATGCAAGCAATACCACGGCATCGACCTCAAGTTCAGCCAACTTCGCGCGATCGATCCTCTGAAACTTTCTCAGCAACAATGATTGTAGCCAGCCAAGAACCGGTTTTGTTGTCATTCAGCCATCGTCGAGCCGAAGAAATTGTCCATATTGAGGAAACTGGTGAATAAGTCTTGTATATAGTGTAATGTAAATATTTATTGACAGTTTGTACAATATTGATGAAGTCACGTTACGGGACTACGTAACGTCTTTATTGATATGAAATGTACAGAAATAACGAAATAAGCTCAAATAGAGCTTCGATTCTGCTGTAAAACGAGTATATTTTGCGGCCCCCTGCCTGTTCCTATATCGCTATATCGCCTTTTGTTACTGTTGTGAACTGACCGGGTTGATAGCCGCACACGACTCTCGCTGTCTGGTAGCGTTGAATAACACGTTATGTGATTCACGTAATAACGCAAATTTTCGAGAAGTGACATTTTGATCAGCCAATTTTCACGCACGGCTTTATCGAGCCAAAGATCAGACAATGTGACGTTGTAGAGGACATAAGTCATTTAAAAATGTAGCACGTATGTACCGTCTGAAAATAATACTCAACTATAGCAATAAAAAAGTCAAAGTTAAGTTACTCGATTAAAACTTGGAATATGTAGTGAAGAAAATTCAAAGCCAGACATAATGTATTGAGTAATGCGAAGTGAACGCCAGATAAATAAAGATAAATTCGCGAACCAACTTATTGTTTTATGTTAAACACAAACGTAATTACGGGAATATCAGTGAGTATTGCATAGAAATTCCAATATAAATGTATTAAAAAAACCCCTACATCTACAACTAAAACTTGCAATAAAAAAGTAAAGTTACTCAATTTAAACTTGCAATATTTTAACGAACAAACTTCAAAGTACTGACCGGAGCATTGCAAAGTGAACGATACATATAGATGAATTCAACCTATTGTTGATAGTCAAGCACAAACCTAATTACGGGAATATCAGTGAGTGTGCGGACACGGAAAATAAATTAAAGAACCGGTTTTGTTGTCATTCAGTCATCTTCGAGTCGAAGAAATTGTCGATATTGAGGGAACTGACGAATAAGTCTTGTATGTAGTGTAATGTAAATATGAAACTATTGAATAATAATAATAATAATAATAATAGTGAGCGTTGTGAAAAAGAGACATGAATTCGTTGTAAAATACATTTTTGTTAAAATTTTAACACTAAAACTTAGCTTATAAACTTAAAACATTTTACCGGCAAAACGTCAAACTGATAAACTAGATAACTGAAAAAGTGAATAAATAGGAATAACGACATTCACATTTCTACGTGCTCCCTACGTTTGGCCGTAGAATGCAACGCTGGAGTGCTTGGACATTTTTACACTGTAGAAAAATGTTTAATTGGGACATTCTGCACACGAATTCTACACACGTATCAAGTCTGTAAGCAAACATCTGCACGGTGTATTTTAATCTAGAAGATAGCCGGCATTTTTCAGTCTGGCATGCCTTGGTAAGGATAGACGAAGGATAGTGGTATACGCAACGATATTGCAGATAAAAAAATCACACTTGCCAAAGAATTGAAAGTAAGATAGTAAATTTTAAGCTCTGTAAACAGAAGACGACATATTAATCTTGTTGGAAGCATGAGAAGCAGAAAAATCGGAGTCTTCGACAAAAATAGAGCTCATGACTTCCTCGTATCTCAGCATTATTTACAAAGGACATACCAAATGAATTTCAATATCTACATCTAAAAAAAAAAAAGGATTGCAACGCAAAATCTTCCGATACCGTAAAGGCTGAGGAGAATATTCATTAAGCTGAAACTGCGAGGACTGGGGAAGGCTATTAAACACAGATAACACGCTGATCATTTAACACTTTGTTTACAGTGTTACGAAAAAAATAAACAGACAACAATTGGTTGAAATATATTTGATGGCCTTACTACCACATGACAAGAAGTATCCATTGCTTCAACGCCCTTACTTCAAGAGTAGCCTGTCCTAGGTTCTAAGATAGTTGGGTGAAAGAAACAAATGAAAATCCATTTATCGTGCATCCCCCGACCCAAATCCGTTATTACTTTCTTGAGTTAAGTAAGACAACTTGTAGTCAGTATGTGGTTCCAGCTCGGTTAGGCTTGGGTGCTACCTTCGCGAGGCGACGTCACCTTCGCCCGCACCCATCCCAGGCTTCACGTGGAGAAGGAGACCCCTTCCAGGCTTCTCGCGGACTAATGAAGCAAGAAGGCACGCCTAGGAGTTGTCCATACTGAATCCTGTGTATATCTATGAGAAACAATCAGTTTAATTAAATCCGTTCATCTGTTACTTTGGTAATTCCGGCGATAAATACTCTGTATGTGCGTTAGTCTGGTTCACATGAGATCACGTGATCTAGCCTCATGTCTCTTTCCGTAACTGGCAGCTCGTCACAAACTTGAGTGCTGAAAGCCAACCCTACAAAAAAACACAAAGACGAACAAACAAGGCAGTTTGGATTGAGGGATACGTCATAAAATTGTCTAGACACAATAATAAAAAAAACAAAAAAAAAAGTCAAAAAATTCTTCTTCTTTTTTTTTGCCGTTTTTTCTACGTGAGGCGCTCTGCCTTGGCTCCTAAAATATTTTTACCCTCCCTCCTCCTCTTCAGCGACGTTCCGCCTTACCTTCCTCACTCTCTTGGCTAGGCTAAATTTTGCCTCCCATATCTTAATTCCGCTAAGGCAGCGAGTGGTGTTTTGGCAGTGAGGATACAAAATTCCTGTAGCAAGAATTCTGCAGCTAGTCACGCGAAACATTCACACGGAATCGGTACTCTTAAATTGTTCAGCTGACAATGCGAGTCTTCCGAAAGAGATAAGTTCCCGCCGCTATTTGCAGAAAAAGAAACGAACAAAGGCAAAGCTCCATTAGGGCCTGTTTACAAGGGGGGAGGGTAACCCTAGTACTAGGGTTCGGGCCCTAACAAGCGGGTTAAAGATGGCCTGGGTTTACAAGCAAAATTTCACAGGGAGGGTTACCTTATCACTCGGATCAACTATACTACAAAGAGCGACGTGGGCGAAAGCGCTGGAAAATTATAGAAAATTGTAAAATTGGCCTGTGGAGCGTTTTTTTGTGAGTAAAGGAAGATGAAAATGGCGGTGTTGAAAGCCAGGTCGTACTCGGTCCGCCATTTTGACCGCTCTTTTCCACTTTCAAAGGGTCTGGCATGGAAACAAGTGAAAAGTTGTCCCGGGTAGGCGAGTTTTTTCTGGAAGAGCGTTTACAAGCCAGCTAGGGTTACCCTGGCGCCAGGATAACTCTATCCACCTTGTAAACACGTCGCGTAAAAAAGGAAAAAACGTGCGAGTGCTAGGGTAACCCTCCCTCCTTGTCAACAGAAAATTTTTGCGCCGCAACTCACCAACTAAAAGTGGTTTCTTTTCACATTTCGCGATGCACTTCATGATGTTATTGTCGTAGTAGCCCTAAAGAAAAAGAAATTTAGCTTAACAACTGGAAAACATCGTCAAGGCGTAAGTTGTGGTAATAAAGGATTAAACATGAGTTTTTATTTCGCATACCATGTTTTCACTACTAAACAATAAACGTTTTAATACTCTAGAGACTTCTCTTGTTGGTGATTTGAGAGCGACAATGAAACCTGTTTAGTAAACCGAAGTAGAAGTGGATAGTGATGTTATATCAAAAATACACGAGCAAGAGTGTTACATCCGATTTTCGTACACCGAGAAGCTGGCTGAAAAAAAGAGGCGCAGTGGAGTTTTTTTAAACCAACTTCGAGTTTTTTCAAGAAATCAGATGAAACCCGAGTGTGTGATATAGCTTCTGAACGCAGTACTGAATAATTCTTGAAGAAATTCAATGCTAAAGTTCACCAAATTTTATGATAATTAATTAAGATGACATTTACAAATCTCCTTCATGGTAGTGATTTCTCTTTCCTCGACCAAGGCGAAAACCACTCTATCAAAAAAAATAAAGGTACTTTGAAACGTTTTTTAGGGGGATACAGGTGACGTTTTTATGACACAGAATATGGTTTAAGCATGACACACAGTGAAAGACATATTTTTTACAAGCGACCACTCAGTCTGCTATCACACAGAATCACTTCAGATTAATGGCAAACTGTTTGGTTTGCAGCTAGGGAAGTGGTCGAAACTATAATACTCGAACAGGACACAAAGAAAATATTGGTCGCTGCCTGCAGCCCCCTTCCCCGATGGTGTTTTTATTGCATAGCCACCCCTCTATGCGGCAGTAAAATATGACAGTGAAATTCAAACGTCATTTTTCTTGTTTATCTAGCAATGCTGACTCTTGCTAGCTGAATTTTTCTGTGTCAACTCAAATTTTAAAGCCAATACAATTTTGCTGGTAATTTTAATGAGATAGGTGGTGTCTTCGATAACCTTCCCCCCCAGACAAGGTGGATCACACTTGTTATTACCAGCTCCCTTATTAGTTTTACTTTTTTTATAGTTTTAGATAAAATTCATTACACCTCCCCTCCTCTTCTCCTTTATCAACAGTTTAAAATGATAAACAAGTTCTCAGTCATTTTTGAGACTGCGGACTTGTGCTCTTCAGAGCTACGATGGCGTACTTCGAAAAAAATGAATCAAAAAAAGTCAGAGACGCACGAAAAAACATAGTCTTTAGGTAAACTACACCTTAGACCCTTCAATTTCTAAAGGCGCCACAACGAAGGAACTATCACTACGTAAAACAAAGAGGTCATGTTCTAATTGATCATTCACCGGTGTTCTAAATATAAAAAAATGCAGGCAAAGGTTGAGTCATACGATCAATAGAGACCTTACGAACACACGACGAAGACAGCAAGGAGAACGTCAAAGGAAACAAAAGGTTTTATAAGCAAAACAAAAGTTCTGCACGCACGTTTAGAGTCAGTACATTTCTTTAACGTCCACTGAGCGGAGCGAAGCATTTGCATAAACACAGTCGTTTTTTTAAATACAATTCAAGCCTTTTCATTATTGCTGTGACAAGTTACATAGCTCTATAACACGTTACAACGATTACTGGAGAACCAAAAAACCAAATAGCCGTGCCAAGAAACACAACTTCTTGTGACAAACACTAATAGCCGGGCCCGGCATTGCAACAATTACAGAATGAAGCTCATTGCATGATACAAGCAATGATTAATTTCTGTCCTAACATTACACAAATCTCAACAAGAAAGGCAGTTAAAACTATCAAGCACTTAAAAGAGCTAAGCCAAACCAAGCTGAAATGCCCCATATGGCATAAAAACACCGTCGTCGAACACACGGAATAAGAGGTCATATTCAAAACGAAGAGAATTCAAAAGAGGAAACTAAAAAATCATTAGGCGCAGATGCCCTGTCGGATGATGAACATATGATGGTTAAATCCTAACCCGCTACAAATACTTACGAGCAGCGCAGGTTTTTAAAACTAATTAATCTCTAAAAAAAAAAACATACTTGTATAAGCTAGATTTAAAAAGGCTAAAACACTCGCCCGAAAGTGGCGTAGGCTTGTCAGTCTTTATTTACACACAAAATTCTAAACCACAGGCAGCCCAAACTGCATAAAAAATTATTTTTATAAGAAAACTGGTACTGGCTTTTGCCTCGAAAGATTTTCCAAAATAATTATTTGGAATTCATATTAAAGGAATATTTTTTCAGTCAATTAGTCGAATTTCTTGTGATCAGTGTGATGTTAGAAACATCCAGGTGAGGGCAGCTGCCCACCCCGCCCCCGCGCTATGTGCGGCCCTGTGAACACTGCAAAGTAAACGATATATATAGATGAATCCGTAAACCAAGCTATTGTTTATGTCGAGTTTATAGTAAACAAAAAAAACAAATTAAAGGAGGGTGAACATCACATGCAAACTAAATTTAAACATAAATTTATTTCCAAAACCCTACATCTACATCCAAAACTTGTGAAAAAGAGAAAGTGGTCTGGATCATTTAATTTTATCTGTCAAAAGATTATCCACAAGGCCATTAACGCACCCGCATGGCATTGAAACTTCAACAGAGACCATCTATTTTGAAAGCCAATCAAACGTTCTGAAATGAGGCAATTTTTTCCTTTCTACTATAGACAAACACAAAATGGTAGCGGGAAAACTCTCAAACTGAACATTACTGGCCCGAGATAGTCTGACCTTTGATTATTAGTTTCATTCACCGTTACCGTAGCGATCAATAACGCAGAAGGAGAACATCTGCTTCCAGCGACAAAAAACAAACCTGTTCCCAGAAGACCTTTGATAAGGTTTTTTCACCCCACTTGACAAGTTGATGCAAGTATTACGTAAATAACAGTGGAAAAGAGACATGAATTCGTTGTCAAATACATTTTTATGTAAAATTATAACAGCAAAACTTTGCAATTATAAACTTTACCGGCAGAATATCAAACTCATAAACTCGATGACTGAAAAAGTGAATGTATATCAATAATGACATTCACATTCACAAAGGAGATCCTAAACGAATTTCAATATCTACAGCTTAAAAAGTATTGCAATGCAAAATCTTCCGATATCGTAAAGAGGAGAATATTCATTAAGCTGAAACTAACCGAAAGAAACATCCCTATTCATACATTTATTCCGCAACACTGAAGAATTGTACCCAGGAAATGATGTTGAGTTGTTCATTCTAACCTCCAATCTTCAAAGCATCTCTCCAAACTATTTCCTTTAATAATGAATGGACGCAAATGAGCATTAGTGCTTCTGTTGTCGCTTATTCAAACACATTTTAAGGAGTAAAACAAAGAGGTATGCAATCAGCCATTCTTCCGCCAGTTTTACTTTTCTACACGTCAGCTACTGTCTGCTCGTGTTTTCATAATCTACTTGCTTTCACCATCAACGGGCGACTTTCACTTGCTCTTTATCCATCATGGCTGTTGAGCAAGAAAAAGAAAACTGTCCTTTTTTGTATAACGCCGCTTGGCAAAGGAGTTACTTGACGGATGACACGTACAAACATCTAGTTACTATAACTAGTATCATCTCGATCGCTACCCTTCTAACCATTGTGCTGAACGCAGTAATAATTTTTGCCGTGGCAGCAAAACGGCAACTACGATCCAACTCCAACATACTCCTAGCGTGCCTTGCGAGCACGGACCTGATAACTGGCCTGGTTGTACAACCTTTCTTGATTGCTGTAAACATTGAGCGAATCTACGGTGAAGGACCATTTTGCATGTTGGAAAAGGTATCCACGATACCTTTTTATGGAGTTTGTTTTGCCTCGTTTTTTCATCTCGTTTTAGTCTGTGTGGATCGATATATCGCCACCAAATACGCCTTGAGATACCAGGGCATTGTTACAACACAACGAATAACAGTTTGCGTAGTTTTAGCGTGGGGATTTACAGTGCTTATAATAGCTGACCTGCTTGTCTTTGCTGTAATTGACAGTCAAATCGAAACAGAATTTTATTTTGTTTGTATGAAGGTCAACGATGCAATAGTTTATGCGATCATTTCAGTTTGCATAGCTTTTATAGTTTATGCTTACCGATATATTTACTCAGAAACGAGGCGTCAGCAAAAACGCCTTGAAACCGAACAGCTTTCTCATGAAGAAGCTAAAAGACTGAAGAAAGCCAACAAGGCAGCTTCCACCGTGGCATTCATCCTGGGTGCTCTGATATTATCGTATTTTTCTGTAATAATAATCGCTGTAGTCACGGCTTATGTAGTTGACATTACTCCATCATTTACGAACATGTTGTGGAATTGGTCTATGACTATCATTTCGTTAAATTCTCTTCTTAACCCAATTATTTACTGTTGGCGAATTAAGAAGCTACGCCTCGCTTTTCTTGAGATCTTGCATTTACGTCAGCCTGAGAACAATCCACCAGCGATAGCAATGCAAGCAATACCACAGCATCGTCCTCAAGTTCAGCCAACTTCCTCTGAAGCTTTCTCAGCAGCAATGACTGTAGCCAACCAAGAACCGGATTTGTTGTCATTCAGCCATCTTCGAGCCGAAGAAATTGTCCATATTGAGGGAACTGGCGAATAAGTCATGTTTATAGTGTATTGTAAATATTTATTCACAGTTTGTACAATATTGATTGTCGTAATCGTTTTGAAGTCAGTAGATGAAAACATAAACTAAGGTAAACTGAATTAGAATTGAGACTTCTTAATTAAAAGAGATGAAAATGAACTAAAAATTATCTAACTACACTACACTAACACGAACACCTGATCGAAGCAAACTTAATTTTGAAAATTAAGTTTGGTTCACAGCATAAAAACCAATTGACGGAAGAGCGCTGTAACCTAGTGGAAGATTGTCTCCCACTAGAGTTCAGCGTATCCTGCGAACAGGCTTCCCGGCCGTGGTCAGACGGCGAGAGTCGCGGAAACTGTCGCCGTCTTTGCGCGCCTGGGAAGCTCATTTAGTGCTCATAGGCTACCTCAGGGCACAAAATATACCGTGTATTAAAATTCACAACGCTCGCATTTTAGTGTAAAACTCCTGGACAATAAGACGAAATCAAGCCGGACACCTTGCAGATTGAAATCGCAGTTATTACTCGTCTGTTAAAAAAGAGTTTGGATGATGAAGATGATGATAACGTTTTGTTTGTTCGGAATATCTTCGATCGCTCAACGCTTGTCGACGATTGCTTAGAAAGTCTTCCGGAATTGGCACGCATGGTCACACGATCTCTACGAAAAAGATCCGATTTTTGCCATGTGCTCACAACTCGCTTTGTCACAACTTGTTCGATTGTGTCGTTTAAATGTGAGTTTATTTTTTTTACAATGAGTTTAAACCATTTTCGTTCAAGAATCAAGAACAGCTGTCTTCGCATGAAGTGAACGATATATATATAGGGGATGAATTCACGAACCAACCTATTGTTTATTTCGAGTTTATGGTAAACAAAAAACCAAATTAACGGAGGATGAACATCACATGCAAACTGAATTTGAATATGAATTTATTCGCAAAACCCTACATCTACAACCAAAACTTGTGAAAAACAGAAAGTGGTCTGGATCATTTAACCATTGGAGATTACCTTAGCGGTCAATAACGCGAAAAGAAAACAACATTTCCGAGCGACAAAAAGACAAAACCAGCTGTTCCGAGAAGACCTTTCAAAAGGGTTTTTGCACTCTTCTTGAGGAGTTGATGCAAATATTACGCGAATAATAATAGTGAGCGTTGTGGAAAAGAGACATGAATTCCTTGTAAAATACATTTTTGTTAAAATTATAACAGCCAAACTTAGCAATTATAAACTTTACCGGCAAAATATCAAACTGATAAACTAGATAACTGAAAAAGTGAATATATAACAATAACGACATTCATATTTTAAGTGCTCCCCTACATCTGTCCGTTGAAGGCGACGTTGAAGTGCTTGTGCCTTGCCCGAACATTTTTACTCTGTAGGAATATGCTTAATAAGGACGATTCTACACACGAATTATACACACGTAAAAAGTCTGCAAGCAAACATCTACACGGTGTATTTTAGAGGATAGCACTTTTCTGGCATGCCTTGTTAACCAATCTGAAAAGTAATTGATTGACGAGCGGTGTATAAACCTCAGGACAGGAAAATTATGGTCCACTAGATTTTGATGCATGAGTAAATTAGCCCTCGGATTGCACTGTGAAACTCCTGTATGGACAGTTAAAGGAAACAAGACAAGAGGGCATACGCAACGCCATTGCAGATAAAAATCACAGTTGTTAAAGAAGAAAGAGAGTAAATTTTAAGTTCAGGAAACAGGAAAAGAAAGATAACATATAAAGCGAGTATGCGACGCAGAAAAATCTCAGTCTTCGACAAAAATCGATAGAGCTTATGACTTCCTCGTATCTCAGTATTACTTACAAAGGAGAAATCAAATGAATTTCAATATCTACAGCTTAAAAAGTATTAAAATGCAAAATCTTCCGACATCGTACAGAGGAGAATATTCATTAAGCTGAAACTAGAAAAGAAACATCCCCCATTCATACATTTATTCCACAGCACGGAAGAATTAACCAGGAAATGATGTTGTATTGTTCATTCTAATGTCCAATCTTCAAAGCATCTCTCGAAACCATTTCGTTAATGGACAGACGCAAATATGCGGCATTAGTTTTTTTGTTGTCGCTTATTCAAATACATTGTAAGTAGCGAAACAACAAGGTATATATATTTTACTTTTCTATACGTTAGCTACAATCTGCTCGTGTTTTCATAATCTACTGATCTACAACCAAAACTTGTAATAAAAAGTCAAGTTACTCGATTTGCACTTGCAATATTTAACGAACAAAATTCAAAGCCAGCATTACAAAGTGAACGATACATATAGCTGAATTCGCGAACCAACCTATTGTTTATGGTAAACACAAACCTAATTACGGGAATATCGGCGAGTTTGCGGACACGGAAAATAAATTAAATGTAAATTTATTTACAAAACCATACATCTACAAGCAAAACTTGTGAAAAAGAGAATGTGGTCAGGATCATTTAATCATTGAACATTACCTTAGCGGTCAATGACGCGGAAAAAAAAGCAACATTTCCGAGCGACAAAAAGACAAAACCAGCTGTTCAGAGAAGACCTTCAAAACGAAATGGTTTTTGCACTCTTCTAGAAGAGTCGATGCAAATATTACGCGGAAAAAAAGTAATCGTTGTGGAAAAGAGACATGAATTCGTTGTCAAATACAATTTTGTAAAATTATAACAGCAAACTTAGCAATAATAAACTTAAAAATTTTACTCGCAAAGTATCAAACTGAAAAACTAGATAACTGAAAAAGTGAATAAATAACAATAACGACATATTCACATGGTTAAGTGCTCCATACATTTGTCGACATTAAAGTGCTTGCACATAACCGGAACATTTTTACACTGTAGGAAGATGTTTAATTAGGACATTTTTATTTTAGTTTATTAGTTTCGCCATTTACAACATTTACAACATACTGAATTAAATTAGGCAGTGTATCCACAACGGCAAGAAGCCAATTACTATGGACCCGATTTAAATTAAAAAAGTAAGAGAAGCCAAGATGAATACACTAACAACAACAGGTTACTGGACGAGGAAGACTGCGAGAGCGGTTACATTTGAGACATACAGTCTTAAACGTTCGAGGGTTATCGCTGTCATAGTTATCTAAAGCAGTGAAATAGTATTTTAAAGGAAACCTCCACTCTTGAAATAAATTCACGTTAAATTGTTGAAAATACAATCTAATTTCAAATTTCGTTGGAAAACATGGAAATGATATTTCTGTGTCGGACAAAACAGAATTTGATTATCGTCTATTTTTCATTTTAAATTTTCTGGGCGCCGCTATCTTGGATTTCATGAAGTAAAACGGTTGCTCAATTGTTTCACAACAAAGAACTTTTGCTTACTGACAATAGCGGCAACCATATGACGTCATAAAATCCAAAATGGCGGCGCCCGGGAATTTTAAAATCCAAAACAGGCGATAATCATATCTAATTTTTAGCTCACTTGAATTTCATTTCTGCTATTTAAAGTAAAATTTAGAATTTAGGCATTATTTCCAACAATTAATTCACCGTCAATTTGTTGTCGGAGTGGAGGTTCCCTTTAACATAACAGATTTAAAACAGGAAAGGTTGTCCATATTCAAGTTAAGTTCGCCGGCTTAACAAATCTGCAAGAAAACATCTGCAAGGTGTATTTTAGAGGATAGCATCATTCTAGAATGCCTTGGTAAGTATACTGAAAATTCATACTATCAGATTGCAGTGTGAAACTCCTGTATGGCCAATTTAAAATTTTAACACTAAAACTTAGCTTATAAACTTAAAACATTTTACCGGCAAAACGTCAAACTGATAAACTAGATAACTGAAAAAGTGAATAAATAGGAATAACGACATTCACATTTCTACGTGCTCCCTACGTTTGGCCGTAGAATGCAACGCTGGAGTGCTTGGACATTTTTACACTGTAGAAAAATGTTTAATTGGGACATTCTGCACACGAATTCTACACACGTATCAAGTCTGTAAGCAAACATCTGCACGGTGTATTTTAATCTAGAGGATACCCGGCATTTTTCAGTCTGGCATGCCTTGGTAAGGATAGACGAAGGATAGTGGTATACGCAACGATATTGCAGATAAAAAAATCACACTTGCCAAAGAATTAAAAGCAAGATAGTAAATTTTAAGCTCTGTAAACGGAAGACGACATATTAATCTTGTTGGAAGCATGAGAAGCAGAAAAATCGGAGTCTTCGACAAAAATAGAGCTCATGACTTCCTCGTATCTCAGTATTATTTACAAAGGACATACCAAATGAATTTCAATATCGACATCTTAAAAACGGATTGCAACGCAAAATCTTCCGATATCGTAAAGGCTGAGGAGAATATTCATTAAGCTGAAACTGCGAGGACTGGGGAAGGCTGTTAAACACAGACAACACGCTGATCATTTAACACTTTGTTTACAATGTTACGAAAAAAATAAACAGACAACAATTGGTTGAAATATATTTGATGGTCTTACTATCACATGACAAGATGTATCCATTGCTTTAACGCCCTCATTTCAAGAGTAGCCTGTCCTAGGCTCTAAGATAGTTGGAAGAAGAAAACAAATGGAAATCCATTTATCGGCATCCCCCGACCCAAATCCATTATTATTTTCTTGAGTTAAGTAAGACAACTTGTAGTCAGTATGTGTTTCCAGCTCGGTTAGGCTTGGGTGCGACCTTCGCGAGGTGACGTCACCTTCGCCCGCACCCGTCCCAGGCTTCACGCGGAGAAGGAGACCCCTTCCAGGCTTCTCGTGGACTAATGAAGCAAGAGGGCATGCCTAGGAGTTGTCCATACTGAATCCTGTGTATATCTATTAGAAACAATCAGTTTAATTAAATCCGTTCATTTGTTACTTTGGTAATTCAGGCGATAAATACTCTGTATGTGCGTTAGTCTGGTTCACATGAGATCACGTGATCTAGCGTCATGTCTCTTTCCGTGACTGGCAGCTCGTCACAAGCTTGAGTGCTGAAAGCCAACCCTACAAAGAAAAACAAAGACAAACAAACAAAGCAGATTGGGATATATTATAAAATTGTCTAAACACTATAAAAAATAAGCTTTTCGGTAGACCTATTTCCTTTACGAATGTTTGGTTTTAGAAACTGAGTCGCCACCGTAAAAACATTCGACGACTGACGCTTCGAGCGTTAGCCGTTCGTCAGAGCGAACCAAGAAATTGTTAGTTGTATGTGTTTATGTAGTAACTTGTGGAGCTACGCTATTGGTGGTAACATGGTTTCGTTAAAAAAAAAACAAGAATAAATTAGTCGAACGAAAAGCGTTCGTTGACTTCGTGGGGACTACATATAAGTGTGCCGATTTGAAAGATGAATTTTTGTTCTAAAGTTTTGCCGCTTTCTGTGTTACCATGATGTAGAGAAATTCTACAGACTGTCACGTGTTTGTAATAATGGTTAAGTAGGTTGAAGTGTCGAGCAGCTGGTTTGGATGCATCTTGCATCTTTGTCATTACCTTTAGTTTAAACGTTAATTCACTTTCTGCAAATGGGAGGCCCATGCAAAAACGTTTTTCACTGCTAAAATACTAAAAAAAAATCAGCCGTGCGGATTCCGCTGTTACCTGTTTCTAACACCCTCTGTAAATAGTTCATTACCGGATGGTTCTCTTGGGATCCCGCTTGCCTATTTAAGTCCAAAACTTCTTCTTCTTTTTTTTGCCGATTTGGCCATGTGAGGCGCTCTGCATTGGCTTCTAAATTATTTTAAATTACCCTCCTTCTCCCTCTTCGGCGACGTTCCGCCTTGCCTTCCTCACTCTCTTGCGACCTCCTGGCTAGGCTAAATTTTGCCTCCCATATCTTAATTCGGCAAAGGCAGCGAGTGGTGTCTTGGCAGTGAGGATACAAAATTCCTGTAGCAAGAATTCTGCAGCTAGTCATGAGAAACATTCACACGGAATCGGTACGCTTAAATTGTTCAGCTGACAATGCGGGTCTTCCGAAAGAGATAAGTTCCCGCCGCTATTAGCAGGAAAAGAAACGAACAAGGACAAAATTCTGTTAGGGTCTGTTTACAAGGAGGGTGGGTAACCCTAGTGCTAGGGTTCGGCCCTAACAAGTTGGTTAAAGATAGCCTGGGCTAACAAGCAAATTTTCACAGGTAGGGTTACCTTATCACTTGGATCAACTATACTACGAA
The DNA here is from genome assembly GCF_977016875.1 of Pavona decussata. NCBI lineage: Eukaryota > Metazoa > Cnidaria > Anthozoa > Scleractinia > Agariciidae > Pavona > Pavona decussata. The sequence goes on from NW_028145643.1 coordinate 145,367, forward strand.
GCGCGGGAAAATTGTAGAAAATTGTAAAATTGGCCTGTAGAGCGTTTTTTTGTGAGTGAAGGAAGATGAAAATGGCGGTATTGAAAGCCAGGTCGTACTCGGTCCGCCATTTTGACCGCTCTTTTCCACTTTCAAAGGGTCTGGCATGGAAACAAGTGAAAAGTTGTCCCGGGTAGGCGAGTTTTCTCTGGCAGAGCGTTTACAAGCCTGCTAGGGTTACCCTGGCGCCAGGATAACTTTATCCGCCTTGTAAACACGTCGCGTAAAAAAGGAAAAAACGTGCGAGTGCTAGGGTAACCCTCCCTCCTTGTCAACAGAAAATTTTTGCGCCGCAACTCACCAACTAAAAGTGGTTTCTTTTCACATTTCGCGATGCACTTCATGATGTTATTGTCGTAGTAGCCCTAAAGAAAAAGAAATTTAGCTTAACAACTGGAAAACATCGTCAAGGCGTAAGTTGTGGTAATAAAGGATTAAACATGAGTTTTTATTTCGCATACCATGTTTTCACTACTAAACAATAAACGTTTTAATACTCCAGAGACTTCTCTTGTTGGTGATTTGAGAGCGACAATGAAACCTGTTTAGTAAACCGAAGTAGAAGTGGATAGTGATGTTATATCAAAAATACACGAGCAAGAGTGTTACATCCGATTTTCGTACACCGAGAAGCTGGCTGAAAAAAAGAGGCGCAGTGGAGTTTTTTTAAACCAACTTCGAGTTTTTTCAAGAAATCAGATGAAACCCGAGTGTGTGATATAGCTTCTGAACGCAGTACTGAATAATTCTTGAAGAAATTCAATGCTAAAGTTCACCAAATTTTATGATAATTAATTAAGATGACATTTACAAATCTCCTTCATGGTAGTGATTTCTCTTTCCTCGACCAAGGCGAAGACCACTCTATCAAAAAAAACAAAGGTACTTTGAAACGTTTTTTAGGGGGATACAGGTGACGTTTTTATGACACAGAATATGGTTTAAGCATGACACACAGTGAAAGACATATTTTTTACAAGCGACCACTTAGTCCGCTATCACACAGAATCACTTCAGATTAATGGCAAACTGTTTGGTTTGCAGCTAGGGAAGTGGTCGAAACTATAATACTCGAACAGGACACAAAGAAAATATTGGTCGCTGCCTGCAGCCCCCTTCCCCGATGGTGCCTTTATTGCATAGCCACCCCTCTATGCGGCAGTAAAAGATGACAGTGAAATTCAAACCTCATTTTTGTTGTTTATCTAGCAATGCTGACTCTTGCTGGCTGAATTTTTCTGTGTCAACTCAAATTTTAAAGCCAATACAATGTTGCTGGTAATTTTAATGAGATAGGTGGTGTCTTCGATAACCTTCCCCCCCAGACAAGGTGGATCAAACTTGTTATTACCAGTTCCCTTATTAGTTTTACTTTTTTATAGTTTTAGATAAAATTCGTTACACCTCCCCTCCTCTTCTCCTTTATCAACAGTTTAAAATGATAAACAAATTCTCAGTCATTTTTGAGACTGCGGACTTGTGCTCTTCAGAGCTACGATGGCGTACTTCGAAAAAAATGAATCAAAAAAAGACAGAGACGCACGAAAAAACATAGTCTTTAGGTAAATTACAGCTTAGACCCTTCAATTTCTAAAGACGCCACAACGAAGGAACTATCACTACGTAAAACAAAGAGGTCATGTTCTAATTGATCATTCACCGGTGTTCTAAATATAAAAAAAATGCAGGCAAAGGTTGAGTCATACGATCAATAGAGACCTTACGAACACACGACGAAGACAGCAAGGAGAACGTCAAAGGAAACAAAAGGTTTTATAAGCAAAACAAAAGTTCTGCACGCACGTTTAGAGTCAGTACATTTCTTTAACGTCCACTGAGCGGAGCGAAGCATTTGCATAAACACAGTCGTTTTTTTAAATACAATTCAAGCCTTTTCATTATTACTGTGACAAGTTACATAGCTCTATAACACGTTACAACGATTACTGGAGAACCAAAAAACCAAATAGCCGTGCCAAGAAACACAACTTCTTGTGACAAACACTAATAGCCGGGCCCGGCATTGCAACAATTACAGAATGAAGCTCATTGCATGATACAAGCAATGATTAATTTCTGTCCTAACATTACACAAATCTCAACAAGAAAGGCAGTTAAAACTATCAAGCACTTAAAAGAGCTAAGCCGAACCAAGCTGAAATGCCCCATATGGCATAAAAACACCGTCGTTGAACACACGGAATAAGAGGTCATATTCAAAACGAAGAGAATTCAAAAGAGGAAACTAAAAAATCATTAGGCGCAAATGCCCTGTCGGATGATGAACATATGATGGTTAAATCCAAACCCGCTACAAATACTTACGAGCAGCGCAGGTTTTTAAAACTAATTAATCTCTAAAAAAAAAACATACCTGTATAAGCTAGATTTAAAAAGGCTAAAACACTCGCCCGAAAGTGGCGTAGGCTTGTCAGTCTTTATTTACACACAAAATTCTAAACCACAGGCAGCCCAAACTGCATAAAAAATTATTTTTATAAGAAAACTGGTACTGGCTTTTGCCTCGAAAGATTTTCCAAAATAATTATTTGGAATTCATATTAAAGGAATATTTTTTCAGTCAATTAGTCGAATTTCTTGTGATCAGTGTGATGTTAGAAACATCCAGGTGAGGGCAGCTGCCCACCCCGCCCCCGCGCTATGTGCGGCCCTGTGAACACTGCAAAGTAAACAATATATATAGATGAATCCGTAAACCAAGCTATTGTTTATGTCGAGTTTATGGTAAACAAAAAAACAAATTAAAGGAGGGTGAACATCACATGCAAACTAAATTTAAACATAAATTTATTTCCAAAACCCTACATCTACATCCAAAACTTGTGAAAAAGAGAAAGTGGTCTGGATCATTTAATTTTATCTGTCAAAAGATTATCCACAAGGCCATTAACGCACCCGCATGGCATTGAAACTTCAACAGAGACCATCTATTTTGAAAGCCAATCAAACGTTCTGAAATGAGGCAATTTTTTCCTTTCTACTATAGACAAACACAAAATGGTAGCGGGAAAACTCTCAAACTGAACATTACTGGCCCGAGATAGTCTGACCTTTGATTATTAGTTTCATTCACCGTTACCTTAGCGATCAATAACGCAGAAGGAGAACATCTGCTTCCAGCGACAAAAAACAAACCTGTTCCCAGAAGACCTTTGATAAGGTTTTTTCACCCCACTTGACAAGTTGATGCAAGTATTACGTAAATAACAGTGGAAAAGAGACATGAATTCGTTGTCAAATACATTTTTATGTAAAATTATAACAGCAAAACTTTGCAATTATAAACTTTACCGGCAGAGTATCAAACTCATAAACTCGATGACTGAAAAAGTGAATGTATATCAATAACGACATTCACATTCACAAAGGAGATCCTAAACGAATTTCAATATCTACAGCTTAAAAAGTATTGCAATGCAAAATCTTCCGATATCGTAAAGAGGAGAATATTCATTAAGCTGAAACTAACCGAAAGAAACATCCCTATTCATACATTTATTCCGCAACACTGAAGAATTGTACCCAGGAAATGATGTTGAGTTGTTCATTCTAACCTCCAATCTTCAAAGCATCTCTCCAAACTATTTCCTTTAATAATGAATGGACGCAAATGAGCATTAGTGCTTCTGTTGTCGCTTATTCAAACACATTTTAAGGAGTAAAACAAAGAGGTATGCAATCAGCCATTCTTCCGCCAGTTTTACTTTTCTACACGTCAGCTACTGTCTGCTCGTGTTTTCATAATCTACTTGCTTTCACCATCAACGGGCGACTTTCACTTGCTCTTTATCCATCATGGCTGTTGAGCAAGAAAAAGAAAACTGTCCTTTTTTGTATAACGCCGCTTGGCAAAGGAGTTACTTGACGGATGACACGTACAAACATCTAGTTACTATAACTAGTATCATCTCGATCGCTACCCTTCTAACCATTGTGCTGAACGCAGTAATAATTTTTGCCGTGGCAGCAAAACGGCAACTACGATCCAACTCCAACATACTCCTAGCGTGCCTTGCGAGCACGGACCTGATAACTGGCCTGGTTGTACAACCTTTATTGATTGCTGTAAACATTGAGCGAATCTACGGTGAAGGACCATTTTGCATGTTGGAAAAGGTATCCACGATACCTTTTTATGGAGTTTGTTTTGCCTCGTTTTTTCATCTCGTTTTAGTCTGTGTGGATCGATATATCGCCACCAAATACGCCTTGAGATACCAGGGCATTGTTACAACACAACGAATAACAGTTTGCGTAGTTTTAGCGTGGGGATTTACAGTGCTTATAATAGCTGACCTGCTTGTCTTTGCTGTAATTGACAGTCAAATCGAAACAGAATTTTATTTTGTTTGTATGAAGGTCAACGATGCAATAGGTTATGCGATCATTTCAGTTTGCATAGCTTTTATAGTTTATGCTTACCGATATATTTACTCAGAAACGAGGCGTCAGCAAAAACGCCTTGAAACCGAACAGCTTTCTCATGAAGAAGCTAAAAGACTGAAGAAAGCCAACAAGGCAGCTTCCACCGTGGCATTCATCCTGGGTGCTCTGATATTATCGTATTTTTCTGTAATAATAATCGCTGTAGTCACGGCTTATGTAGTTGACATTACTCCATCATTTACGAACATGTTGTGGAATTGGTCTATGACTATCATTTCGTTAAATTCTCTTCTTAACCCAATTATTTACTGTTGGCGAATTAAGAAGCTACGCCTCGCTTTTCTTGAGATCTTGCATTTACGTCAGCCTGAGAACAATCCACCAGCGATAACAATGCAAGCAATACCACAGCATCGTCCCCAAGTTCAGCCAACTTCCTCTGAAGCTTTCTCAGCAGCAATGACTGTAGCCAACCAAGAACCGGATTTGTTGTCATTCAGCCATCTTCGAGCCGAAGAAATTGTCCATATTGAGGGAACTGGCGAATAAGTCATGTTTATAGTGTATTGTAAATATTTATTCACAGTTTGTACAATATTGATTGTCGTAATCGTTTTGAAGTCAGTAGATGAAAACATAAACTAAGGTGAACTGAATTAGAATTGAGACTTCTTAATTAAAAGAGATTAAAATGAACTAAAAATTATCTAACTACACTACACTAACACGAAAACCAATTGACGGAAGAGCGCTGTAACCTAGTGGAAGATTGTCTCCCACTAGAGTTCAGCGTATCCTGCGAAATGGCTTCCCGGCCGTGGTCAGACGGCGAGAGTCGCGGAAACTGTCGCCGTCTTTGCGCGCCTGGGAAGCCTATTTAGTGCTCATAGGCTATTTCAGGGCACAAAATATACCGTGTATTAAAATTCACAACTCTCGCATTTTAGTGTAAAACTCCTGGACAATAAGAGGAAATCAAGACACCTTGCAGATTGAAATCGCAGTTATTACTCGCCTGTTAAAAAAGGGTTTGGATGATGAAGATGATGATGTCGATAATGATTTTAGTTTTTTTTGTTCGGAATATCTTCGATCGCTCAACGCTTGTCGACGATTGCTTCGAATGGCTTAAAATATCTTACGGAATTGTCACACGATCTCTACGAAAAAGCTCCGTTTTTCGCCATGTGCTCACAACTCGCTTTGTCACAACTTGTTCGACTGCGTCGTTTAAAGGTGAGCTCATTTTTTTTACAATGAGTTTAAACCATTTTGGTTCAAGAATCAAGCACAGCTGTCTTTGCATGAAGTGAACGATATACATAGCGGATGAATTCGCGAACCAACCTATTGTTTATGTCGGGTTTATATTAAACAAAAAGCCGAATTGACGGAGGATGAACATTCACATGCAAACTAAATTTGAATATAAATTTATTCACAAAACCCTACATCTACAACCACAACTTGTAAAAAAGACAAAGTGGTCTGAATCATTTAACCATTGGACATTACCTTAGCGGTCAAAAACGCGGAAAGAAAACAACATTTCCGAGCGACAAAAAGGCAAAACTAACTGTTCCGAGAAGACCTTTAAAAAGGGTTTTTGCACTCTTCTTGACGAGTTAATGCAAATAATACGCGAATAATAGTGAGCGTTGTGGAAAAGACATGAATTCCTTGTCAAATACACTTCTGTTAAAATTATAACAGCCAAACTTAGCAATTATAAACTTTACCGGCAAAATATCAAACTGATAAACTAGATAACTGATAAAGTAAATATATAACAATAACGACATTCATATTTTAAGTGCTCCCCTACATCTGTCCGTTAAAGGCAACGTTGAAGTGCTTGTACCTTGCCCGAACATTTTTACACTGTACTGAATATGCTTAATAAGGACGATTCTACACACGAATTATATACACGTAATAAGTCTGCAAGCAAACAGCTGCACGGTGCATTTTAGAGGATAGCACTTTTCTGGCATGCCTTGTTAGCCATACTGAAAAGTAATTGATTGGAGAGCGGTGTATAAACCTCAGGACAGGAAAATTATGGTCCACTAGATTTTGATGCATGAGTAAATTTACCGTACATTAAAATTCAAAGCCCTCGGATTGCACTGTGAAACTCCTGTATGGACAGTTAAAGGAAACAAGACAAGAGGGCATACTCAACGCCATTGCAGATAAAAATCACAGTTGTTAAAGAAGAAAGAGAGTAAATTTTAAGTTCAGGAAACGGGAAAAGAAAGATAACATATAAGGCGAGCATGGGACGCAGAAAAATCTCAGTCTTCGACAAAAATCGATAGAGCTTATGACTTCCTCGTATCTCAGTATTACTTACAAAGGAGAAATCAAATGAATTTCAATATCTACAGCTTAAAAAGTATTAAAATGCAAAATCTTCCGACATCGTACAGAGGAGAATATTCATTAAGCTGAAACTAGAAAAGAAACATCCCCCATTCATACATTTATTCCACAGCACGGAAGAATTAACCAGGAAATGATGTTGTATTGTTCATTCTGATGTCCAATCTTCAAAGCATCTCTCGAAACCATTTCGTTAATGGACAGACGCAAATATGCGGCATTAGTTTTTTTGTTGTCGCTTTTTCAAATACATTTTAAGTAGCGAAACAACAAGGTATACAATAAGCTATTTTACTTTTCTATACGTTAGCTACAATCTGCTCGTGTTTTCATAATCTACTGATCTACAACCAAAACTTGTAATAAAAAGTCAAGTTACTCGATTTGCACTTGCAATATTTAACGAACAAAATTCAAAGCCAGCATTACAAATTGAACGATACATATAGATGAATTCGCGAACCAACCTATTGTTTATGGTAAACACAAACCTAATTACGGGAATATCGGTGAGTTTGCGGACACGGAAAATAAATTAAATATAAATTTATTTACAAAACCATACATCTACAAGCAAAACTTGTGAAGGTCAGGATCATTTAATCATTGAACATTACCTTAGCGGTCAATAACGCGGAAAGAAAACAACATTTCCGAGCGACAAAAAGACAAAACCAGCTGTTCAGAGAAGACCTTCAAAACGAAATGGTTTTTGCACTCTTCTAGAAGAGTCGATGCAAATATTACGCGAATAATAGTGATCGTTGTGGAAAAGAGACATGAATTCGTTGTCAAATACAATTTTGTAAAATTATAACAGCAAACTTAGCAATAATAAACTTAAAAATTTTACTCGCAAAGTATCAAACTGATAAACTAGATAACTGAAAAAGTGAATAAATAACAATAACGATATTCACATGGTTAAGTGCTCCATACATTTGTCGACATTAAAGTGCTTGCACATAACCGGAACATTTTTACACTGTAGGAAGATGTTTAATTAGGACATTTTTATTTTATTTTATTATTTTCGCCATTTACAACATTTACAACATACTGAATTAAATTAGGCAGTGTATCCACAACGGCAAGAAGCCAATTACTATGGGCCCGATTTAAATTAAAAAAAGTAAGAGAAGCCAAAATGAATACACTTACAACAACAGGTTACTGGACGAGCAAGACTGCGAGAGCGGTTACATTTGAGACATACAGTCTTAAACGTTCGAGGGTTATCGCTGTCATAGTTATCTAAAGCAGTGAAATAGTATTTTAAAGGAAACCTCCACTCTTGAAATAAATTAACGTTAAATTGTTGAAAATACACTCTAATTTCAAATTTCGTTGGAAAACATGGAAATGATATTTCTGTGTCGGACAAAACAGAATTTGATTATCGTCTATTTTTCATTTTAAATTTTCTGGGCGCCGCCATCTTGGATTTCATGAAGTAAAACGGTTGCTCAATTGTTTCACACAAAAGAACTTTTGCTTACTGACAATAGCGGCAACCATATGACGTCAAAAAATCCAAAATGGCGGCGCCCGGGAATTTTAAAATCCAAAACAGGCGATAATCATATCTAATTTTAAGCTCACTCGAATTTCATTTCTTCTATTTAAAGTAAAATTTAGAATTTAGGCACTTTTTCCAACAATTCACCGTCAATTTGTTGTCGGAGTGGAATTTCCTTTTAACATAACAGATTTAAAACAGGAAAGGTTGTCCATATTCAAGTTAAGTTCGCCGGCTAAAGTGTTCATGTAACAAATCTGCAAGCAAACATCTGCAAGGTGTATCTTAGAGGATAGCATCTTTCTGGAATGCCTTGGTAAGCATACTGAAAATTCATACCATCAGATTGCAGTGTGAAACTCCTGTATGGCCAATTCTTCGACAAGAATCGACCGAGCTTACTACTTTCTCGTATGTAAGTATTATTTACAAAGCCGATACTAAATGAATTTTAATACCTGCAGCTTCAAAAAAGTATTGCAATCTAAAATCTTCCGATATCTTTCTTTGTTTATCGCTGTAGATCTTAAGCGGATCCACGACGAAGGGCCACATTGCACCTTGGAAAAGGTATGCTATATAGCTCTTGCTGGAGTTTGCTTTGCCTCGATGTTTCATCTCGTTTTAGTCTGCGTGGATCGATATATCCCCACCAAACACGCCTTGAGATAGGAGGACATTGTTACACCACAACGAATAACAGTTTGCGTAGTTTTAGCGTAGGGACTTACAGTTCTTATAATAGCTGACCTGCTTGTCTTTGCTGTTATTGACAGTGAATTCGAAACAAAATTTTATTTTGTTTGTATGAAGGTCAACGATGCAATAGTTTATGCGATCATTTCAGTTTGCATTGTTTTTATAGTTTATGCTTACCGATATATTTACTCAGAAACAAGGCGTCAGCAAAAACGCCTTGAAACCGAACAGCTTTCTCATGAAGAAGCTAAAAGACTGAAGAAAGCCAACCAGGCAGCCTACATCGTGACATTCATCCTGGGTGCTCTGGTATTATCCTATTTGCCAGCAATAATAATCACTCTAGTCACGGTTTATATAGCTGACAGTACTCCATCAGTTATGAACATGTTGTGGAGTTGGTCTATGACTATCATTTCGTTAAATTCTGTTTTTAACCCAATTATTTACTGTTGGCGAATTCAGAAGCTACGCCACGCTTTTCTTGAGATCTTGCATTTACGTCAGCCTGAGAACAGTCCACCAGCGATAGAAATGCAAGCAATACCACAGCATCGTCCCCAAGTTCAGCCAACTTCCTCTAAAGTTTTGTCAGCATCAATGACTTAAGCCAACGAGGAACTGGATTTGTTGTAATTCAGCCATCTTCGAGCGAAAGAAATTGTCCATAGTTAAGGAAAAAACTGGTGAATGAGTATCAGTATGTAGCGTAATGTAGACATTTATCATGTCATGTTACGGTATTACGTAACTTTTATATTCATATCAAATGTACTGAAATAAGCAAATAGAGCTTCCTACTGTAAAACAAGTATATTTTGCGGCCACCTGCCTGTTCCCATATCGCACTTTTAGGCTGTTGTGAACGTCACTTTAATAGCCCCACACGACTCTCGCAGACGTACTGGTAGCGTTGAAATATTCTGGCCTGAGTTAGTTTTATATCGTATATATTTATGTTATTCATCGTTAACTTCTTGGTCAATAACACGGTATCACGAAATAACGCAAATTTTTCCGAAGTGAAATTTTGACCAGCCAATTTTCACACACGGCTTTGTTCAGCCAATGATCAGTCATGCAAGGCGACGTGGCCGAGGACCGATAAGCAATTTAAAAACATAGCACGTATGTGCAACTGAAAATATTATTAAACTATTTAATAAACAAGTCAAGTTACTCGTTTTGAACTTAAAATATTGAGCGAAAATTCAAAGGTGAATTGTAAAGTGAACGACGGATATGGAGAGATGAATTAGCAAATAAACTTATTGTTTATGCATGTAAAACACAATTCTAATTACAGAATATCAGTGAGTCTTACAAGGAAATTTAAATACAAATGTATTTACAAAACCTTACATCTACAGCCAAAACTTGTAGTAAATAGTCAAGTTACTCGATTTACACTTGCAACATTTAACAAACAAAATTTAAAGCCAGACGTGATGTACTGAACATTGCAAAGTGAACGATACATATAGATGAATTCGCGAACCAACCTATTGTTTATGCTAAACACAAACCTAACTATGGGAATATCGGTGAGTGTGCGGACATGGAAAATAAATTTAAATAAAAATTTATTTACAAAATCCTACATCTACAACCAAATCTTGTGTAAAAGAGAAAGTGGCCTGGATTATTAAATCATTGAACATTAATTTAACGGTCAATAGCGCAGAAAGGGAACAACATTTCTGAGCGACAAAAAGACAAAACCAGCTGTTCCGAGAAGACCTTTCAAATGGGTTTTTTTCGCTCTTCTTGTGGAGTTGATGAAAATATTACGCGAATAATAGTGAGCGTTGTGGAAAAGATTCACGAATTCGTTGTAAAATACATTTTTGTTAAAATTTTAACACCAAAATTTAGCTTATAAACTTAAAAACGTGAAACTGATAAACTAGATAACTGAAAAAGTGAATAAATAGGAATAACGACATTCACATTTTTACGTGCTCCTTACGTTTGGCCGTAGAATGTAGGAAAATGTTTAATTGGGACATTCTGCACACGAATTGTACACACGTATCAAGTCTGCAAGCAAACATCTGCACGGTGTATTTTAATTTAGAGGATAGCCGGCATGTTTTCAGTCTGGTTTCCCCTGGTAAGGACAGTGGCATACGCAACACTATTGCAGATAAGAAATCACACTTGCCAAAGAATTAAAAGTAAGATAGTAAATTTTAAAGGGCCCTAGTCAGCCACACCTTTGTTTTTGTTTATATGCGAGAGTTTGGCTATTATATTTTATTCGGAGCATGTCGAAATGAGTGAAATCACTGTGAAACTACTAAAGATAATGAAACATACTTTCAGGAACACAAATGACAGTTAAGCAATAAGATTTCGCTTCACGATGCAATATCAATAATTTCGATGGCATCGAAAATGGCGGAGGCTGACTAGGGTCCTGCTCTGTAAACGGAAGACGACATATTAATCTTTAATCTTGCTGGAAGCATGGAAGCAGAAAAATCTGAGTCTTCGACAAAAATCGAGCTGATGACTTCCTCGTATCTCAGTATTATTTACAAAGGACATACCAAATGAATTCAATATCTATATCTAAAAAAAAAAAAGGATTGCAACCCAAAATCTTCCGATATCGTAAAGGCTGAGGAGAATATTCATTAAGCTGAAACTGCGGGGACTGGGGAAGGCTGTTAAACACTGACAACACGCTGAGCATTTGATAACACTTTGTTTACAATGTTGCCAAAAAATAAACAGACGACAATTGGTAGAAATATATTTGATGGCCTTACTATCACATGACAAGAAGTATCCATTGCTTTAACGCCCTCACTTCAAGAGTAGCCTGTCCTAGGCTCTAAGATAGTTGGAAGAAGAAAACAAATGAAAATCCATTTATTGTGCATCCCCCGACCCAAACTCATTATTATTTTCTTGGTTAAGTAAGATAACTTGTAGTCAGTATGTGTTTCTTGCTCGGTTAGGCTTGGGTTCTACCTTCGCTAGGTGACGTCACCTTCGCCCATACCCGTCGCAGGCTTCGCGCGGACTAACGAACAAAGAGAGTACGCCCAGGACTTGTCTATACTGAATCCTGTCTATATCTAACTTTGGTAATTCGATAAACACTCTTTATGTGTGTTAGTCTGCTTCACATGAAATCACGTGATCTAGCGTTCTGTCTCTTTCCGTGACTGGCAGCTCCTCACAAACTTGAGTGCTGAAAGCCAATCCTACAAAGAAAAACAAAGCAGATTAAATTGAGGGATATATTATAAAATTGTTCAAACAACGATAAAAAACAAGCTTCTCGGTAGTCCTATTTCCTTTGCGAATGTTTAGTTTTACAAATCGAGTCGCCACCGTAAAGAGATTCGGGTGCTGACGTTTTGAGCGTTAGCCGTTCGTCAAAGCGAACCAAGAAATTGTTGGTTGTATGTGTTTATATAGTAACTGGTGGAGCTACGCTATTGGTGGGAGTACGGTTTTGTTAGAAAAAGGATAAAAAGCGAATGAAAAGCGTTCGTTGACTTCGTGGGGTCTGCCTATAAATGTGCCGTGTTTTTGTTGTAAAGTTTTGCGGCTTTCTGTGCGAACATGATGTAGAGAAATTCCAGAGAGACTGCCATGTGTATATATAAATGGTTAGCCAAGTTTAAGGTTAAGTTTAAGAATGGCCGGTTTGGACGCATCTTTGTCATTTTCTTTAGTTTTCCTTAAACGTTAATTCACTTTCTGCAAATGGGAGGCCCATCCATAAACTTTTCGCACTCCTAAAATACTCACGAAAATCAGCCGTGCGGAATCCGCTGTTACCTGTTTTTAACACCCTCTGTTTATTCTTCATTAGCGGATGGTTTTCTAGGGATCCCGTTTGCCTATTTAAGTCAAAAAATTCTTCCATTTTTTTGGCTTTTTTTGCTACGTTAGGCGCTCTGTCTCGCCTCCTAAAATATTTTTACCTTCCTTCCCCTTCTTCGGCGACGTTCCGCCTTACCTTTCTCACTCTCTTACGACTTCCTGGCCAAACTAAATTTTTCCTCCTATATATTAATTCCGCAAAGGTAGTGGATGATGCACGATATTCGGGTAGCAAGAATTCTGCAGTTTGTCATGACAGACATTCACATGGAATCGGTACGCTTAAATTGATCAGCTGACAATGCAAGTCTTCTGAAAGAGATAAGTTCCACCCGTTATAAGTAGAAAAAGAAACGAACGAGGGCAAAACTCTGTTAGGGCCTGTTTACAGCGAGGGAGGGTTCGGGCCCTAGCAAGCGGGTTAAAGATAGCCTGGGTTTACAAGCAAAATTTCACAGGTAGGGTTACCCTATCACTTGGGTCAAGTATACTACAAAGGGCGAAGGGGGCAAAAGCGCGGTAAAATTGTACAAAGTTGTAAACTTGGCCTGTAGACCATTTACCCAATTTTCGGTTTCTGTGAGTGAAGGAAGATGAAAATGGCGGTATTGAAAGCCAGGTCGCATTCGTTTCACCATTTTGACCGCTCTTATCAACTTTCAAAGATTCTGGAAACAAGTAAAAAGTTGTCCCGGGTAGGCGAGTTATCCCTCGCAGAGAGTTTACAAGGCAGCTGAGGGTTAGTACCCTGGCACCTGGGTAACTCTATCTACCTTGTAAACACATCGCGTGTAAAAGAAGAAACGGTGCGGGTGCTAAGGTAACCCTAGCGCTAGTAGTTACCCTCCCTCCTGGAAACAGGCCCACAGACACAAAGAACTAAAAATGTTGACAATTTCTGCTCCGCAACTCAGCAACTAAAAGTGTTTTTTTTTTCACATTTCGCGATGCACTTCATGATGTAATTGTCGTAGTAGCCCTAAAGAAAAAGAAATTTAGCTTAACAACTGGAAAACGTCGTAAAGGCGTAACTTGTGGTAATAAAGGATTAACGCCTCGTTGGCTGTCTATCATCTCATATCCAACAAGCGCTCGTGGCTCCTGGAATAATTGTTAACCGCTATACAGAATTTAGGTAGCCAATCAGAGCGCGCGAAACGCACTATCCACTGGCTTGGTAAGTACTACTCTCAAACTCATAACTGAATTATGAAGGCAAAACAAACGAAATCACCACAGTGAAGGCGGTTTGGAAATATGATCTCAATTATCATAAAATATGGAAAACGTTTGCCAAGAATTATATTATTGGCTTGAGAAGCTATAGTGTGTTTCATCCGATTTTCAAACACCTCGAAGTTGGTTAAAAAAAATACTGGGCTGTGCCTCGTTTTTTCAACCCACTTCTCGTTGTTTGGAAACCGGATGAAACACTCTTCCTTATCTTAGATACATCACATGGATAATGCCCGGTCAACAGACAATTCCTGCAGTTTTGCGTTGCTGCAGGCGTGTCAAGGGAGTAGCACCGTCTCATAGAGCTAAAGCTTACCTTTCCTCGACCAAGGCGAAGACCACTCTATCAAAAAAATAAAGGTAATTTAAAAACAATCTTAAACATTTTGTGGGGGGGATACAGGTAACACTTTAATTTATCACACAGACCGTGGTTTAAGAATGATATAGTGAAAGACTTTGTTAGAAGCGACCATTTAGTCTTCTAGCTATCAAACAGAATCACTTCAGATTAATGGTAAACTGCTTGGTTTGCAGTTAGGGAAGTGGTCAAAACTACTATATTCGAACAGGACCCACCAAAACACAAAATAGATGGTGTTCTCTGCCTGCATCCCCCTTCCTCAACTTCAAGAGATGGTGTCTTTATTGCAAAACCACCCCGCTATCCGGCAGTAAAAAATGAAGGTGAAATTCAAACCTCATTTTTCTTGTTTATCTAGGAATGTTGACTCTTGCTAGCTGAATTTTTCTGTGTCAACTCAAATTTTAAAGCCAATAAAATTTTGTTGGTAATGTTCACCCCATACAAGGTGAGTCCTTCAAAAAAACTTTTTATGAACAACAACAAAAATTTATTTACAAAGTCAGATGATAGTAGGGGCTCGTCCCGCAAATACCCACAAAGCTAGTCGAGGCGGGACAAGACGAGCACGAGAACATAATGGAAAAAAATATAATAAATTACAAACACGCTGGAAAATGGAAAAACGTAACTTTACATAATAACGCAGATTCAATAAGTCTACGCAACAAAACTAAAGTAAATTATTTGTAATTTTTATAGTCATTAATATTACAATAGAAAAGAGATGAAGAGGGAAAACGAGAATCAGATTATACTAGCAAAAGAGAAGGACATGGATGATCAGTTGTTCATTTGGTCAATTCCGCTTTAATATAGGAGTCTACAGTTTCAGGCATATCAAATAACTTTCCTTTAAGGGATTCTTTAAAATAATTTTTTCGCAATTTTTTTTTATCAGTTCCCTAATTAGATTTTCATCTTTAATCATCTGTGCATCTCAACTTCTTTTTTTATCATTTTGCATCAAACTCATTACACCTCCCCCCAACCTCGTTCCCAGGGTCTCTCATCTTCCCACCCCCTGGAGCGAGAGAGAAGAGGGGTCTATTCTCCTTTATGAACAGCTTAAAATGATGACAAATTCTCAGTCATTTTTAAAACTGCGGACTTGCAATTTTCAGAGCTACAAAGGCGTACTTCGAAGAAATAGAATAAAAAGAAGACAGCGACGTACGAAAAACATAGTCTTTAGGTAAATTACACCTTAGACCCTTTAATTTCTGAAGACGCCACAGCGAAGGAACTATCACGTCGTAAAACCAAGAGGTCATGTTCTAATTGGTCATTCACCGAGCAACAAAAAGACAAACGCAGCTGTTCTGAGAACACCTTTCGAAAGGGTTTTTTTCGCTCTTCCTGAGGAGTTGATGCGAATGTTACGCGAATAATAGTGAGCGTTGTGGAAAAGAGGCATGAAGTCGTTGTCAAATACATTTTTTGTTAAAATTATAACACAAAAACTTACCTTATAAACTTAAAAAATTTACCGACAAAACGTCAAACTGATAAACTAGATAACTGAAAAATTCAATAAATAGGAATAACGACATTCACATTTTTACATGCTCCTTACGTTTGGCCGTAGAATGCAACACTGGAGTGCTTGAGCATTTTCTACACTGTAGGAAAATGTTTAATTGGGACATTCTACACACGAATTATACACACGTATCATGTCTGGAAGCAAACATCTTGATGGTGTATTTTAACTTAGAGGATAGCATTTTTCAGTCTGGCATGCCTTGGTAAGCATACTGGCATACACAACGCTATTGCAGATAAGAATCACAGTTGCTAAAGAACTAAAAGTAAGATAGTAAATTTTACGCTCAGTAAACGGAAGAAGAAAGACGACATATTCATGTTGTTGGAAGCATGAGAAGGAGAAAAATCTGAGTCTTCGACAAAAAATCGAGCGCATAATTTCCTTATATCTCAGTATTATTTACAAAGGTCATACCAAATGAAGTTCAATACTCATTCATACTCGTTCCGAACGGATATATACTTTTATGTTTGCATTGAAATGTCAGAAAAATAATTCTTTTAAACGTTAATGAATAGAAACAAAAGAGCTGTCCCTTCGGTCGTTCATAGACGAGACATGAACATTTTTCCCGTCTTTCATCTTCCTAAGTTAGGTAATTAACCCATTGTTACGTATTTTGTTTTCGTCCCCCACTTTGTAACGTTAGCTAATTTGCTTATACCTATTTACCAGTTGTATTTTCAAATGTCAAATTGTAACGTTTTTGTTTATGTAACTTTAGCCTATTTGTTCAGGTATCTATTGTAACTGTTTAAAATTGTAACGTATCTTGCCACAGGGTCAGTCTCAAGCATACCCTGAAGAAGAAGGGCCGTGCCCTGGCTTTCGAAATATTGGAAAATATAATTCTTTGATCGTGAAATCAGCCTTTTTTTTAGATTATACTAACTGGTGCTGACTGTCTGTTGATATCATACAACATATCGCTCTACATGTATCGCACTTTTTGCCCGTTGTGAACGTCAGACTTATACCCCCACACGACTCTCGCAGTGGTAGCCTTGAAAATTTCTGGCCCGAGATAGGTTCATATCGTATTTATTTGTGTTATTCAACGTTACCTTATTGGTCAATAACATGGTTTGTGATTCACTAAATAACGCAAATTTTGCAGAAGTGAAATTTTGACCAGCCAATTTTCACACACGGTTTTGTTCAGCCAATGATCAGTCATGCAAGGTGACGTGACAGAGGACATAAACAATTTAAAAACGTAGCACGTATGTACATCTAAAAATATTACTAAACTTGTTAATAAAAACGTCAAGTTACTCGTTTTGAACTTCCAATATTTAGCGAAAATTCAAAGCCAGACATGTTGTACTGAGCATTGCAAAGTGAACGATACATATAGATGAATTCGCGAACCAACCTCTTGTTTATCACGGAAATATCAGTGCGTGTGCGGATACGGAAAATAAATTTAAATATTGATTTATTTACAAAACCCTACATCTACAACCAAATCTTGTGAAAAAGACAAAGTTGTCTGGATCAATTATTATTGAACATTACCTTAGCGGTCAATAACGCGGAAAGAGAACAAGATTTCTGAGAGACAAAAAGACAGAATCAGCTGTTCCGAGACCTTTCAAAAGGTTTATTTTCGCTTTTCTTGAGGACTTGATGCAAACATTATGCGAATAATAGTAAGCGTTGTGGAAAAGAGACATGAATTCCTCGTCAAATACATTTTTTGTAAAATTATAACAGTAAAACTGTGCAATTATAAACATTATTGGCAAAATATCAAACTGATAAACTAGATAACTGAAAAAGTTAATAGATAAAAAAAACGAAAATTTTACGTGTTCCCTACATTTGAATTTCAGTAGTTGCAGCTTTAAAAAAACTATAGAAATTAGGCAAAATCTTTTGATGTCGTAAAGAGGAGAATAAATTATTCCTAAAGCTGAAACTGACGAAGAAAAATCTCCCATTCCTACATTTATTCCACAGCACAGAAGAATTGTACGCAAAAAAATAATGCTGTGTTGTTCATTCTAATCTCCAATCTTCAAAGCAGCTCTCGAAAACATTTGGTTGAATGAACAGACGGAAACAAGTGGCTTTAGTTATTCTGTTGTCCCTTATTTAAATACATTTTAAGTAGTGAAACAACAAGGTATACAATAAGCTATTTTACTTTTCTGTGAGTTAAGTAGTGAGGGGGGGACCAGTTAGGCCTCTTTTTCGCGGGGGATTCTCATTAATACGCGGGGGCATAAATTAACACCGATGACGTCACCGCCTATTGTCTTGATTACTCATTATAGGATGACGTCATATTTTATTTTAGCCTTACCAACAGGTTATGAACTGGTTTGACAGGTTTATCAATGATGTCATGCTCTATTTTTAACTTATGGCAGTCATGGGCGGTATCACCGGTTTGACAGGTTTTTGAAGTTATTTTTGGATACATGATGTCATATAGTACATACATAAATACTTTATTGTATAGCTCCTCTTTGGAGGCCCTTCCGCCATACGTGAAAATAAAAATAAAAATAATTCAAACTATTTACATTTGGATGGTAACATAGAGAGAAAGAAAAAAATACGATAATGAAAAAACTATGAATTGAAAAGATTCTTAAAAAAGTCTCTTTTTCAAAACGCTAAGACTTGCCGTGTCTCTGAAATGCTTCGATAAATTATTGTAGACTTTTGCTCCACGGAAGGCGAAAGCCCTTTGGCCACTCGCAAGCTCCAGGATCTACAATTTCTAAGCTAAAGAATCTGCATTCGGAAGTCTTTTTAGAAAAAACAAAACACAAATACGCGCGACACCCACGCGTGTGTCTGAGTAAAATAAAGACACATAACGACGAATAGCCAGTTTGTCTCCTTTTGGCCGTTTTGGCGTGGTTTTGGTCTTTCAGGCGTGGTTATGGCCTTTCTGGCCTGTGTTTGGCCTTTTCTGACACTCTATATAACCTGACTTTTACCGAAAACTCGGAGATAATGAAAAAATATTTGTCGTTTGTGTTTCTCGCCTAAATTAACTAAGCACCTTTCCCGCCTAATGACTAAAAAAGATTCGTTTCAGGTTGAGCTTTGTTGAGGATTAAAGAGTTAATACAGTCTTTTGTTGGCTTTGTTTATTACAGCGCTCGGATTAAGAATGTTCCGGTTCATAAATTCCTTCCTCCTAAATTGTGCGTGTTAAAACACACACAGAGATTTCACAATGTATCTATCTTAATAGAGTCGATTATGTTTGATGTTAATGGCTGTCCACCTTTACTTACGTTAACAAGGGTCAATGCGCTTTTGGTTTCAGATAAGAGACTTAAGTTCTTGTGCAACCTCTCTTCACGGTCCGTTAGCCACTAATTATGCAGAAGCAGTGACTTAAACCAAAAGCTACATTTGCATAAAAACTCTACGGAAAAAGCCAATTAACTTATCATAAACAATAGACAGCTTAACTTGGTAGAAATAATCAATTAAAACACAATCAAAACACGCGACTCCTAAATGCTTGCTATTAAACAACGCACATTTCTTGAGAGACCTAAAAAGAACTTTATTGCCTTTAAATAGAGAATTAAAAAAATATAAAATTGTTTAACTACCAGAGATTTTGAAGGAATTAAGGTAACTCTCAACTCTATATCCGAATCGCCGAGTTTGCTTTCGTATGTTTATAAAAGTTATCTGTTCCTATAGCTCAGAACGGGTTATGTCTGATTTAATTGTTGCTTTTTTAAGGGAATATATTGGTTCCATTACGGCAACTTAATGTGGACAGCGGTATCGTTATCTGTAAACGTTTTTACCACGATGTCTAATTGGCGGCAAGAAAATTAAGGATAATTCAAACAGCGAATTTCAATTTTCTTTTCAAATAGTTGAATGTTATGATGACACTTGGGCTTGTCTTTTTGCACTAAAAAAATGTTACCCTCATTGAAATGGTTGTGTAAAGATGCAATAGATTGTTAGTACTTATCCGTTAATGAGTTTATTTTCTAGAAAAATGATTTTCCAATGATGCAATTGGTAGCCTATTGGCGTTGATGCAATTTCTGGAAATGAATGGCAAAAGGAGCCCTGTTGATGCTTTTGAATGTTAATACATATGCAAATGTCGTTCTTGGAGGTTTCTTTCGCGTAACTGAAGTTTATTTTTGGTTATATTTCCACCTTAACAAAACACCTATTGACACGAACGAATATTTTCTATAAATGAACGCAAAAGGTGTATTTCTGTTTTTGCAAACCTTGCCTCCTCTTCCTCCTCCTCCTCCTCGGGGAAAACCTCCACCTCCACAACCACCACCACCGGTGGTGGTTGTGAAACAAACACAGGCCAGAAAGGCCATAACCACGCCTGAAAGACCAAAACCACGCCAAAACGGCCAAAAGGAGACAAACTGGCTATTCGTCGTTATGTGTCTTTATTTTACTCAGACACACGCGTGGGTGTCGCGCGTATTTGTGTTTTGTTTTTTCTAAAAAGACTTCCGAATGCAGATTCTTTAGCTTAGAAATTGTAGATCCTGGAGCTTGCGAGTGGCCAAAGGGCTTTCGCCTTCCGTGGAGCAAAAGTCTACAATAATTTATCGAAGCATTTCAGAGACACGGCAAGTCTTAGCGTTTTGAAAAAGAGACTTTTTTAAGAATCTTTTCAATTCATAGTTTTTTCATTATCGTATTTTTTTCTTTCTCTCTATGTTACCATCCAAATGTAAATAGTTTGAATTATTTTTATTTTTATTTTCACGTATGGCGGAAGGGCCTCCAAAGAGGAGCTATACAATAAAGTATTTATGTATGTACTATATGACATCATGTATCCAAAAATAACTTCAAAAACCTGTCAAACCGGTGATACCGCCCATGACTGCCATAAGTTAAAAATAGAGCATGACATCATTGATAAACCTGTCAAACCAGTTCATAACCTGTTGGTAAGGCTAAAATAAAATATGACGTCATCCTATAATGAGTAATCAAGACAATAGGCGGTGACGTCATCGGTGTTAATTTATGCCCCCGCGTATTAATGAGAATCCCCCGCGAAAAAGAGGCCTAACTGGTCCCCCCCTCACTACTGAGTTAGCTACCATCTGCTCGTGTTTTCATAATCTATTTGCTTTCACCATCAACGGACGACTTTCTCTTGCTCTTCATCCATCATGGTTGTTGAGCAAGAAGAAGAAAAATGTCCTTTTGTGTATAACTCCGCTTGGCAAAAGAGTTACCTGACGGATGATACGTACAAACATCTAGTTGCTATAACAAGTATCATCTCCATTGCTACCCTTCCAATCATTGTGCTGAACGCAGTAATAATTTTTGCCGTGGCAGCAAAACGACAACTGCGATCCAACTCCAACTGGCGTGGTTAACTGGCGTGGTTGTACAACCTTTGTTTATCGCTGTAAACATTGACCGAATCCACGGCGAAGGGCCATTTTGCACCTTAGAAAAGATGTCCTTTGTAGCTCTTATTGGAGTTTGCTTTATCTCATTGTTTCACCTCGTTTTAGTCTGCGTGGATCGATATATCGCTACCAAACACGCCTTGAGTTACCAGGACATTGTTACAACACAACGAATTACAGTTGGCGTAGTTTTAACGTGGGGATTTACAGTGCTTATAATAGCTGATCTACTTGTCTTTGCTGTAATTGACAATCAAATCGAATCAAAACTTTATTTTGTTTCTTTGGAGGTTAACGATGCAATACTTTGTTCGATCATTTCAGTTTGCATTGTTTTTATAGTTTATGCTTACCGATATATTTACTCAGAAACAAGGCGTCAGCAAAAACGCCTTGAAACCGAACAGCTTTCTCATGAAGAAGCTAAAAGACTGAAGAAAGCCAACAAAGCAGCCTACACCGTGACATTCATCCTGGGTGCTTTGGTATTAACCTATTTGCCTGCAATAATAACCACTGTAGTCGCGGCTTATATAGTTGACATTACTCCATCAGTTATGAACATGTTGTTGAGTTGGTCTATGACTATCATTTCGTTAAATTCTCTTTTTAACCCAATGATTTACTGTTGGCGAATTCAGAAGCTACGCCACGCTTTTCTTGAGATCTTGCATTTACGTCAGGCTGAGAACAGATCACCAGCGATAGAAATGCAAGCAATACCACGGCATCGTCCTCATGTTCAACCAACCTCCTCTGAAGCTTATTACTCAACAGCAATGCCTGTACCTAGACAATCCTCGAGCCAAAAAAATTGTCCATTTTGAGGAAAGTGGTAAATAAGTCTTATATGTAGTATAATGTAAATATTTATCATGTCATGTTACGGGATTACGTAACTTCAATATTCAAATAAAATGTACTGAAATAACCAAATTGAGCTTTCTGCTGCAAAACGAGTATATTTTACGGCCCCTTTCCTTTTCCTATATCGCTATATCGTACTTTTTGGCTGTTGTGAACGTTAGGTTGATAGCCCCACACAACTCCGTCGCAAACTGGTAGCCTTGATATTTCTGGCCCGAGATATTTTCATATCGTATTCATTTGTGTTGTTCAACGTTGTCTTATTCGTGAACAACACTGCGGTTTGTGATTCACGTAATAACGCAAATTTTGTAGAAGTGAAATTTTATCAAGCCACTGAATTGTTACACACGGCTTTGTTGAGCCAAAGATCAGACAAGCGGGAGAGGACATAAACAGTTTAAAAATGTAGCACGTATTTACATCTGAAAACGGTAAAAAGTATAGTTATTACTAAAAAAGTTAAATTACTCGTTTTGAACTTCCAATATTTAGCGAAAATTCAAAGCCAGACATGACACACTGAGTACTGCGAAGTGAACGACGGATATGGAAAGATGAATTAGCGAACAAACCTATTGTTTTATGTTAAACACAATCCTAATTACGGGAATGTCAGCGAGTATTATACACGGAAATTTAAATATAAATGTATTTACAAAACTCTACATCTACAACCAAAACTTGTGATAAAAAGTCAAGTTACTCGATTTGAACTTGCAATATTTAACGAACAAAATTCAAAGCCAGACATGATGTACTGAGCATTGCAAAATGAACAATACATATAGATGAATTCGCGAACCAACCGAATTGTTTATGGTAAACACAAACCTAATAACGGGAATATCAGTGAGTGTGCGAACACGGAAAATAAATTTCAATAAACATTTATTTACAAAACCCTACATCTACAACCAAAACTTGTGAAAAAGGCAAAGTTGTCTGGATCAATTATCATTGAACATTACCTTAGCGGTCAATAACGCGGGAAGAGAACAAGATTTCCGAGCGATTTTTTTCGCTCTTCTTGAGGAGTTGATGGAAATATTACGCAGATAATAGTGAATTGATGACCAGCCATTTCCTACACAGCTTTGTCAAGCCAAAGATCAGATCAGACAAAGCGACGTGCTAGCGTCCTTAAAGCCAGCGACACACTTGGCGATTTTATACGCCGATCGCCACAATCGGCGAAAATCGCCAGGTGTGCCCGGTGCAGCAATTGCGATTTTCGCTGATCGCCGCGATCGGGGTATAAAATCACTGATATCTGGCATGCTAGATATCTGCGATTAAATTCGCCGGCATTCGCCAAGTTTGCCAGTTCCTGCGATTTTCTATGGTCATTGCTGCGTATCGCTATTTTTTTTTTTAAGAACAGTACATTTCATTACTTATATTACCATGTGACACTGCATTACAAAACAAAAAAGAAACATACTTAATCATAGTTAACTACAAAACAAACTAGGTACACGACTTACAATACAGCTACACCGTTACTTACAATACGATACTAGTAGACCATTTCCGAGTTGCTTTGAACATCATTATGAAAGCGAGGCTAAGTGCAAAGTTTTTGTTATGAAAATTAGTTTTATTTCATATGCAAACCAAACTAATTTCCATATGAAAAATTTTGGACGTTGCCTCGCTTTCATAGTGAGGTTCAGAGCAACTCGGGATACTTACAATACTTGCATACTTACAATACTGTACTAACGATGTTCACAATACTTATGTTTCTTTTTAAAACTTCAAACTACATTAACAAATTACACAATTACACATTACTTGTTGGCACTTGGCAGCCTTGCAAAGCAATATAGCAAAAATACCAAAAATTGAAATAAAATTAAAATTAAAAGGCTCAAAGACTTATTAGCGCAATAGGCTTCCCAGATATACTCTCTCTCTTCGTGAGGCAGTATAGATGTAATATTTGGCAATAACTAAACAGAGGTTCAAGCCAAGACGACGAGAGAGATCTCTAGTGACCCCGTATATTATTTCTTGTTCTGATAAGGTGATTGAATTTAGGATCTTTCCCTTCCACCAGAGGGAAAATTGAGTCCAAAAAGTCTGTACAAAAGGGCAAGTTACGAAAACGTGTTTAATTGCTTATTTCTCGTTACAAAGGTGGCACTGCTCTTTTTGAACAAGCGAATCCCTGAAAAGAGTGGCATTAGTGGGTAAAATATGATGAATGATCTTGAACTGAAAGATAGCAAGTCTAACGTCTTTAGTAACTTTGAAGGAAATGCTGTAAGTAAGTCGTATCGATTCTTTGTCAAAGTTAGCCTGTTTCATCCTCCTCTCTGCTGTAGGTCTTTCGAATTTCATTTCCACAAACATTAGGCTTGCAACTTTGCAAGAAATTTTATCTGGAGAAATGTTGTTATTGTTGTTTATGGAACTCGTTATAGGTCCACTTTTACCCTTTAATAAATTAACCCATTATTGAGGGATCGCATGACAAAGGCCATAAAACCTCAGAAAATTAGTGTTTAACTGAAATGTGGATACAAAGTCGTTAAAGGTTAAGAAGGAGTCGCCATTGAAAATCTCGCTGACTTTAGTAATGCCAGCTTCATGCCACGGCTTGTAATAGACTGAGGATCCATTAATTTTAATAAACCTATTATTCCATATAATTTCATCTAGCATTTTGTCTTTAGATTCAGGAGTAGAGCAAACTAGTTTTTGCCAAGCTTCCAAGGCTTCTTTATAAAAATCAAGAGGCATATGGGCTTTTAGGAACTATAATTGGGGACCACTTATAAGTGTGCCGATTTTAAGATGAATTTTTGTTCTAAAGTTTTGCGGCTTTCTGTGTTACCATGATGTAGAGAAATTCCACAGACTGTCACGAGTTTGTAAGAATGTTAAGGCAGGTTGAAGTGTAGAGCGACTGGTTTGGATGCACCTTTGCATCTTTGTCATTTCCTTTAGTATTCCCTAAACGTTAATTCACTTTCTGCAAATGTTAGGCCCATACACAAAAATTTCTCACAGCTAAAATACTCACAAAATCAGCCGTGCGGAATCCGCTGTTATCTGTTTTTAATATCCTCTGTTAATACTTCATTACCGAATGGTTCTCTATGGATCCCGTTTGCCTATTTAAGTCAAAAAATCCTTCTTTTTTTTTTTTTGGCCGCGTTAGGCGTTCTGCCTCGGCTCCTAAAATACCGTATTTTTACCCTCTTTCTCCCTCTTTGACGACGTTCCGCCTTAACTCTTTCACTCTCTTGCGCTCTTGCGACCTCCTGGCTAGGCTACATTTTACCTCCCATATCTTAATTCAGCTAAGGGAGCGAGTGTGTTTTGGCAGTGAGGATACAAAATTCCTGTAGCAAGAATTTTGCAGCTATAGTCATGAGAAACATTCACCACGGAATCGGTTCACTTAAATTGTGACAATGTGAGGCTTCCGAAAGAGATATGTTCCCGCCGCTATTAGCAGAAAAAGAAACAAACAAGGACAGGTTAAAGATAAAGTTAGGTAAGAAGAAAAAAAAAGAGAGAAAAGAAAACAGATAGAGAGAGAGAGAGAGAGAGAGAGAGAGAGAGAGAGAGAGAGAGAGAGAGAGAGAGAGAGAGAGAGAGAGAGAGAGAGAGAGAGAGAGAGAGAGAGAGAGAGAGAGAGAGAGAGAGAGAGAGAGAGAGAGAGAGAGAGAGAGAGAGAGAGAGAGAGAGAGAGAGAGAGAGAGAGAGAGAGAGAGAGAGAGAGAGAGAGAGAGCCATAAGGGTAGCCTGCAAAAGAGGCGGAGACCCCATACAAGGCAGACCACCTAAAGAAACCCTCGCAAGAACCGTTATAATTTAAAGATAAAAATTAACTAAATAAATATTATTACAATTTAAATACATAAAAAATAAAAAAAATCAATTACATAATTCTAGAAGATAGGAAATCCCTTACTTCCCCTTTAAAGCTAGAGATATTTGAAGCTTACCGTACAAAAAGTGGTAACACATTCCATGTGTCAACAATCCTATTAAAAAACCTGAACTCAAAAGCATCAGTCCTTGCATAGTTCTTTTTCAGTATAAGCTCATCCCTTCCCCTTGTCAAGGTGTGTTACTAGATACCCAATTCCATTCTCACTTTCATGAAAACGATCATTCACTCGATTCAAGACGAATTCTATGCTGTGGCGTAAGTATCTCTTCAAAGAATGCATTTTCAGTCGGCAGAGAGCAAATTATGGAAAAATACGTCATGTATAAAGTGCATAGAATCAAGTAACACCTCATGTAATGTACGTCGAATTATAGCCTCTCTGAGTGGACGAGTCGAAACGACGAAACGCCATAACGAAAGGATGAAACGACGAAACGGCAAAACGACAAACGACGACGAACTGATGTGGTCAGTGATGAATCGAACTCGTAAAACGACGAGTCGAACAGACAAGATGACGAGACGAACTCACGAAGCGATGAGTCGACTTCTTAGAACTGGCAATTTGACGAGTCGAACTCGGAAAACAACGACTCGACTAGAAGTATCGGAGTGCGGAAACGATGAAACGCCATAACGAAACGACGAGTCGAACATTTTGTCCAGGATCTACCTTCATAGTAAACCGAAGAAGAAGTGGATAGCGATGTTCTATCAAACGTACACGGGGAAGAGTATTAACCAACTCGAGGTGTTTGGAAATCAGTTGAAACCCGAGTGCGTGATATAGCTTCACAACAACGCAGTGCATAATAATTCTTGAAGAAATTCAAGGCCAAAAAAAAAAAAGAAAAAGTTCACCAAATTTTATTATATTTAAGATCAAATTTCTTAATAATACCTTAAAATCAATCAATTACCTGGCGTTCATTATATAGTTATATTTGTCGTAATAGTTTGTAATTAAATTAAACTTAGATTGTAACTGTGTTTATTCTAATTCTAAGGCTAAACTTAATTGGCTTTAATTACAGAAAAATAAAATCGGCTGCGCCTCGTTTTTTTCAATCAATCCACTTCTCGTTGTCTGGAAACCGGATTTAACACTGTTCCTTATCTTAGATACATCACGTGTAAAATACCCGACCAACGGACAATTCCCGCAGTTTTGCGTTACTGCAAGCGTGTCGAGGGAGTAGCACCGTCTCTTAGAGCTAAAGCTTACCTTTCCTCGACCAATGCGAAGACCACTCTATCAAAAATAAAGAACTATAAATGTAGTTTAAAAACAATTTTAAACATATTATGGGGGGATACAGGTGACGTTTTATGACATAGAATGTGGTTTAAGAAAGACACACGTGCACAGTGAAAGACGCATTTTTTACAAGCGATCATTTAGTCCGCTATCAAACGGTATTACTACAGATTAATGGCAAACTGTTTGGTTCGGAGTTAGAGAAGTGCATGGTTAAAACTACTATACTCGAACGGGAGCCACCAAACCACAAAATAGATGGTGGTTTCTGTCTGCAACCTCTTCCTCAACTTCAAAAGATGGTGTCTTTATTGCATAGCCACCCCTCTATCCGGCAGTAAAAAAATGACAGTGAAATTCAAACCTCATTTTTCTTGTTTATCTAGCAATGCTGACTCTGGTGGTGTCAGTTCGATAACCCCCCTAGCCCAGACAAGGTCAATCCTCTTCGAACAATCTTGTTATGACCAGTTCTCTTATAAGTTTTACTTTTTTATCGTTTTAGATAAAATTCATTACACCTCCACTCCTCTTCTCCTCTATCAACAGTTTAAAATGATAAACAAATTCTCAGTCATTTTTGAGACTGCGGATTTGCGCTCTTCAGAGCTACGATGGCGTACTTCGAAGAAATAGAATAAAAAGAGGACAGAGACGCACGAAAAACATAGTCTTTAGGTAAATTACACCTTAGACCCTTCAGTTTCAAAAGACGCCACAGCGAAGGAACTATCACTTCGTAAAACCAGGAGGCCATGTTCTAATTGGTCATTCATCGGTGTTCTAAATATAAAACTGAGATGCAGGCAAAGGTCGACTCATAAGGTCATTAGGGATCTTACGAACACACGACGAAGACAACAACGAGAACGTCAAAAAACAAAAGGTTTAATGAGCAAAACAAAAGTTCTGCACGTACGTTTAGAATCATCACATTTCTTCAACGTCCACTGCAAAATAACGACGACTAACAAATTAAAAGTATTAAGCAGAACGTCGGCACAAGACGGTGAATTTTTCTTTCTCTTTCTCGCCTTGAACGCCGTTACTAAATGATGTTCCTGAAATTCGTCCACATTGTACAAGTTGAAAGTGAATAATCACAAAGTAGATCAGATAACGTGAATATATTTTCACGTTCATGCGTGCTTGCGTACACACTATTTTTCACTCACGGCTGTGTCCAGCCAAAGATCAGACAAGGCGACGTGCACGTGGTAGAGGACATTAGCAATTTAAAAACGTAGTACGAGTGTACATCTGAAAATATTACTAAAATAAAAATAAAAAAGTCAAATTACTTGTTTCAAATTTGGAATGTTTAGCGACCAAACTTCAAAGCCAGACATGATGTAGTGAACATTGCAAAGTGATCGATCAGGCCCGTAGCAGGGGGAGGGGCAGGGGAGGGCTCAAGTCCCCCCAGAATTTTTGGAAGTTAAAAACGTTATGCTTAAAAAATATATATATATTAATTAAAACAAATTAATGTGCATCAATCAGTCTTGAATTTTGACGCTGCAAGTGCCTTTTCACG
The DNA here is from genome assembly GCF_977016875.1 of Pavona decussata. Lineage (NCBI taxonomy): Eukaryota > Metazoa > Cnidaria > Anthozoa > Scleractinia > Agariciidae > Pavona > Pavona decussata. The sequence continues at coordinate 174,379 of NW_028145643.1, forward strand.
GCAACTTTTAATAGTCTGTTTACTACCTGTCAGTTTCCTTCGCTAACAGTTTGTTTTTACATACAACAGCAACAAAGGCACTCCTACCTTGTGAATCGAAAATAAGAACCAAAAAGTATTAAAATCAACCAATCTCAAGCCATAAAAGCTGTTGAAATAAGATGTCCGCTCATTGATAGCAATATAAATGTCCTTAGTTTATAACAATTTAGTGTTCGCGCATTGTCGAAAGCCACACAGATGTCCTCTAAAAAATAAATTCTCCTGCATTTGGATTCTTACCGCCTGATTCCAAATTTAAAAAGAGAACGAAAAATTTGTCATCGTTTGTTTACGTCCTCCTTCAAACGTGATGATAAGGAAATTTCACGTTGTACTCTGCTTAAAAAACAACAAAGAAATGTATCAAAAAGCGTGATGCAAGTGAAAAGTTGTTGTTTTGCTTACTAAATCTACTGCTTGACATTCTGGTTGCATCTTAACTGGCTCCCTAATCAGTCTGTTGTTTGGGTGACAGGGAAGGGGTGGGAGTAGTCTTGTTTAACCAATTTTCTCGGCCCCACCAGTTGTTATAGTCTTGCTACGGGCCTGGACGATATACAAAGATGAATTCGCGAACCATCCTATTGTTAATGTCGAGATTATGGTAAACAAAAAAACCAAATTAAGGGAGGATGAACATCACATGTAAACTAAATTTAAATGTAAATTTATTCCCAAAACCCTACATCTACAGCCAAAACTTGTGAAGAAGAGAAAGTGGTATGGATGATTTAATTTTATCGGCCAAAAGATTATCCACAAGGCCATTAACGCACCCGCATGGCATTGAAACTTCAACAGCGACCATCTATTTTGAAAACCAGTCAAACGTTGAAATGTGGCAATTTTTTCCTTTCCACTATAGACAAAGACAAAATGGTAGCGGGAAAACTCTCAAACTGGAAATTACTGGCCCGAGATAGTCTCACTTCTGATTATTTGTTTCATTCACCGTTACCTTAGCGATCAATAACACAGAAGGAGAACATCTGCTTCGAGCGACAAAAAACAAACCTGTTCTGAGAAGACCTTTAATTCAAAAGGTTTTTTCGCCCTACTCTCAGAGGAGTTGATGCAAGTATTGCACGAAAAACAGTGGAAAAGAGACATGAATTCGTTGTCAAATACATTTTTATGCAAAATTATAACTGCAAAACTTTGCGATTATAAACTTTACCGGCAAAATATCAAACTGATAAACTTGATAACTGAAAAAGCGAATATATATCAATAACCACATTCACATTTTTAAGCGGCCACTTTCCAAAGTCCCGAATTATTCGTCAGTAAAGTGCTGTATTCGATACATCTATTCAACGGCCGCGGCCACCTATTTGCTTTTTAAAGTTTAGTATTTATTGTTTTTACCTCTATTAAGCGGTCAGCAAATTATCTTTTCAAGCGAAATGGTGACAGATAATAATTGATAACAACAAGAACTGCAATTTAATCTCCACTATAATGACACTGATCAACTCCGACACTTTTCCCAGTTTCACGGTTACCAGGATCTTGCACGAATGTGCATCTGAAAATAGTACAAAAGTTAAATTACTCGTTTTGAACTTCCAATATTTAGCGAAAATTCACAGCCAGACATGACATACTCAGTATTGCGAAGTGAACGACGGATATGGAAAGATGAATTAGCAAACAATTTTTCAGCAACTTATTGTTTTATGTTAAACACAATCCTAATTACGGGAATATCAGTGAGTATTACACGGAAATTTAAATACAAATGTATTGACCAAACCCTATATCTACAACCAAAACTTGTAATAAAAAGTCAAGTTACTCGATTTACACTTTTGCAATATTTTAAGGAACAAAATTCAAAGCCAGACATGATGTACTGAGCATTGCAAAATGAACGATTCATATCAGTAGATGAATTCGCGAACCAACCTATTGTTTATGGTAAACACAAACCTAATTACGGGAATATCAGTGAGTGTGCGGACACGGAAAATAAATTAAAATATCAATTTATTTACCAAACCCTACATCTACAACCAAAACTTGTGAAAAAGACAAAGTCGTCTGGATCATTTCATCATTGAACATTACCTTAGCGGTCAATAAAGCGGAAAGAGAACAACATTTCCGAGCGACAAAAGACAAAATCAGCTGTTCCGAGAAGACCTTTCAAAAGGTTTTTTTTCGCTCTTCTAGAGGAGTTGATGCAAATATTACGCGAATAATAGCGAGCGTTGTGGAAAAGAGACATGAATTCGTTGTCAAATACATTTTTTGTTAAAGTTATAACACCAAAACCTAGCTATAAACGTAAAAAATTTACCTGCAAAACGCCAAACTGATAAACTAGATAACTGAAAAAGTGAATGAATAGGAATAACGATATTCACATTTTTACGTGTCCCCTTCGTTTGGCCGTAGAATGCAATGCTGGAGTGCTTGAACAATTTTACTCCGTATGAAAATGTTTAAATGGGACATTCTACACTCAAATTATACATACGTATCAAGTCTGCAAGCAAACAATTGCACGGTGTATTTTAATTTAAAGGATAGCCGGCATTTTTTAGTCTGGCATGCCTTGGTAAGGATAGTGGCATACGCAACGCTATTGCAAATAGAATCACAGTTGCTAAAAAATTAAAAGTAAGATTGTAAATTTTAAGCTCAGTAAGAAGAAAGACGACATATTTTAAAATCTTTTTGGAAGCATGTCAAGCAGAAAAGATCTGAGTCTTCGACAAAAATAGAGCTGAGATAACTTCCTCATATCTCAGTATTATTAACAACGGACACACCAAATAAATTTTATCATCTACATCTCACAAAAAGGATTGCAACTTAACATTTTTCCATATCGTTAAGGCTGAGGAGAATATTCATTAAAGATGAAACTGGCAAAAAACATTCCCCATTCATTAATTTAATCCACAGTACTGACGATTTAACCAGGAAAGGATGCTGTGTTGTTCATTCTAATCTTCAATTTCAAAGAATCTGTCCAAAGCTATTTCCCTTTTAAAATAATGAACTGACGCAAATAAGCATTAGTGCTGCTGTTGTCGCTTATTCAAACATACTTTAAGCAGTTAAACAACAAGGTATGCAATCAGCTATTCTTCCGCCAGTTTTACTTTGCTATCCATTAGCTACCGTCTGCTCGTTTTTTTTTTTTTTTTTCATAATCTATTTGCTTTCACCATCAACGGACGACTTTGCCTTGCTCTTCATCCTTCATGGCTGTTGAGCAAGAAAAAGAAAACTGTCCTTTTTTGTATAACTCCGCTTGGCAAAGGAGTTACCTGACGGATGACACGTACAAACATCTAGTTACTATAACGAGTATCATCTCGATCGCTACCCTTCCAACCATTGTGCTAAACGCAGTAATAATTTTTGCCGTGGCAGCAAAACGACAACTGCGATCCAACTCCAACGTACTCCTAGCGTGCCTTGCGAGCACGGACTTGATAACTGGCCTGGTTGTACAACCTTTGTCCATCGCTGTAAACATTGAGCGAATGTATGGCGAAGGGCCATATTGCGCCTTGGAAAAGGTATGCTATATAGCTCTAGCTGGAGTTTGCGTTGCCTCGATGTTTCATCTCGTTCTAGTCTGCGTGGACCGATATATCGCTACCAAACACGCCTTGAGATACGAGGACATTGTTACACCACAACGAATAACAGCTTGTGTAGTTTTAGCGTGGGGACTTACAGTGCTTGTAATAGCTGACCTACTTGTTTTTGCAGTTATTGACAGTGAATTCGAAACAAAATTTTATTTTGTTTGCATGAAGGTCAACGATGCAATAGTTTTTTCGATCTTTTCAGTTTGCATAGTTTTTATAGTTTATGCTTACCGATATATTTACTCAGAAACGAGGCGTCAGGAAAAACGCCTTGAAACCGAACAGCTTTCTCATGAAGAAGCTAAAAGACTGAAGAAAGCCAACAAGGCAGCCTACACCGTGACATTCATCCTGGGTGCTCTGATATTATCCTATTTGCCAGCAATAATAATCACTCTAGTCACGGTTTATATAGCTGAAAGTACTCCATCAGTTATGAACATGTTGTGGAGTTGGTCTATGACTATCATTTCGTTAAATTCTCTTTTTAACCCAATTATTTACTGTTGGCGAATTCAGAAGCTACGCCACGCTTTTCTTGAGATCTTGCATTTACGTCAGCCTGAGAACAGTCCACCAGCGATACAAATGCAAGCAATACCATGCCATCGTCCCCAAGTTCAGCCAACTTCCTCTAAAGTTTTGTCAGCATCAATGACTTAAGCCAACGAGGAACCGGATTTGTCGTAATTCAGCCATCTTCGAGGGAAAGAAATTGTCCATAGTTAAGGAAAAAACTGGTGAATAAGTATCAGTATGTAGCGTAATGTAAATATTTATCATGCCATGTTACGGGATTACGTAACACTTTTATATTGATATCAAATGTACTGAAATAAGCAAATAGAGCTTTCTACTGTAAAACAAGTATATTTTGCGGCCACCTGCCTGTTCCCATATCGCACTTTTTGGCTGTTGTGAACGTCACTTTAATAGCCCTACACGACTCTTGCAGACTTGTAGCGTTGAAAATGTCTGACCAGAGATAGTTTCATGTCGTATTTATTTATGTTACTCATTGTTAACTTATTGGTCAATAACACGGTGTCACGAAATAACGCAAATTTTTGCAGAAGTGAAATTTTGACCAGTTAATTTTCACACACGGCTTTGTTCAGGCAATGATCGATATCAGACATGCAAGACGACGTGGCAGAGGACATAAACAATTTAAAAACGTAGCATCTATGTACATCTGAAAATATCACTAAAGTAGTTAATAAACAAGTCAAGTTACTCGTTTTGAACTTAAAATATTGAGCAAAAATTCAAAGGTGAATTCTAAAGTGAACGACGGATATGGAAAGATGAATTAGCAAATAAACTTATTGTTTATGCATGTAAAACACAATTCTAATTACAGAATATCAGTGAGTCTTCCAAGGAAATTTAAATACAAATGTATTTACAAAACCCTACATCTACAACCAAAACTTGTAGTAAAAAGTCAAGTTACTCGATTTACACTTGCAACATTTAACAAACAAAATTCAAAGCCAGACATGATGTACTGAACATTGCAAAGTGAACGATACATATAGATGAATTTGCGAACCAACCTATTGTTTATGCTAAATACAAACCTAACTACGGGAATATCGGTGAGTGAGCGGACATGGAAAGTAAATTTAAATAAAAATTTATTTACAAAATTCTACATCTACAACCAATTCTTGTGTAAAAGAGAAAGTGGCCTGGATTATTAAAAGATTGAACATTAATTTAGCGGTCAATAACGCAGAAAGGGAACAACATTTCCGAACGACAAAAAGACAAAACCAGCTGTTCCGAGAAGACCTTTCAAAAGGGTTTTTTTCGCTGGTCTTGTGGAGTTGATGAAAATATTACGCGAATAATAGTCAGCATTGTGGAAAAGAGACACGAATTCGTTGTAAAATACATTTTTGTTAAAATTTTAACACCAAAACTTAACTTATAAACTTAAAAACGTGAAACTGATAAACTAGATAACTGAAAAAGTGAATAAATAGGAATAACGACATTCACATTTTTACGTGCTCTTTACGTTTGGCCGTAGAATGTAGAAAAATGTTTAATTGGGACATCCTGCACACGAATTGTACACACGTATCAAGTCTGTAAGCAAACATCTGCACGGTGTATTTTAATTTAGAGAATAGCCGGCATTTTTCAGTCTGGTTTCCCCTGGTAAGGACAGTGGCATACGCAACACTATTGCAGATAAGAAATCACACTTGCCAAAGAATTAAAAGTAAGATAGTGAATTTTAAAGGGCCCTAGTCAGCCACACCTTTGTTTTTGTTTATATGCGAGAGTTTGGCTGTTATATTTTATTCGGAGCATGTCGAAATAAGTTGAATCACTGTGAAACTACTAAAGATAATGAAACATACTTTCAGGAACACAAATTACAGTTAAGCAATAAGATTTCGCTTCACCAGGCAATATCAATAATTTCAATGGCATCGAAAATGGCGAAGGCTGACTAGGGTCCTGCTCTGTAAACGGAAGACGACATATTAATCTTGTTGGAAGCATGGAAGCAGAAAAATCTGAGTCTTCGACAAAAATCGAGCTCATGATTTCGTCGTATCTCAGTATTATTTACAAAGGACATACCAAATGAATTTCAATATCTATATCTAAAAAAAAAAAAAGGATTGCAACCCAAAATCTTCCGATATCGTAAAGCTGAGGAGAATATTCATTAAGCTGAAACTGCGGGGACTGAGGAAGGCTGTTAAACACTGACAACACGCTGACCATTTGACAACACTTTGTTTACAATGTTACGAAAACATAAACAGACAACAATTGGTAGAAATATATTTGATGGCCTTACTATCACATGACAAGAGACAAGAAGTATCCATTGCTTTAACGCCCTCACTTCAAGAGTAGCCTGTCCTAGGCTCTACGATGGTTGGAAGAAGAAAACAAATGAAAATCCATTTATTGTGCATCTCCCGACCCAAACTCATTATTATTTTCTTGGTTAAGTAAGATAACTTGTAGTCAGTATGTGTTTCTTGCTCAGTTAGGCTAGGGTTCTACCTTCGCTAGGTGACGTCACCTTCGCCCACACCCGTCCCAGGCTTTACGCGGAGAAGGAGACCCCTCCCAGACTTCGCGCAGACTAATGAAGCAGGAGGGCACGCGTAGGACTTGTCTATACTGAATCTTGTGTATATCTATGACAAACAATCAGTTTAATTAAATCATTCATCTGTAACTTTGGTAATTCGATAAATACTCTGTATGTGTGTTAGTCTGGTTCACATGAGATCACGTGGGTTCTACCTTCACTAGTTGACGTCACCTTCGCCCGCACCCGTTGCAGGCTTTGCGCGGACTAATGAAACAAGAGAGTACGCCTAGGAGTTGTCTATACTTAATCCTGTGTATGTCTATGACAAACTATCAGTTTAATAAAATCATTCATCTGTAACTTTGGTAATTCGATAAATACTCTGTATGTGTGTTAGTCTGGTTCACATGAGATCACGTGATCTAGCGTCATGTCTCTTTCCGTGACTGGCAGCTCGTCACAAACTTGAGTGCTGAAAGCCAACCCTACAAAAAACACAAAGCAGATTAAATTGGGGGGTATATTATAAAATTGTTCAAATAACGATAAAAAATAAGCTTTTCGGTAGACCTATTTCCTTTACGAATGTTTGGTTTTACCAACTGAGTCGTCACCGTAAAAAGATTGGAGGGCTGACGCTTCGAGCGTTAGCCGTTGGTTAAAGCGAACCAAGAAATTGTTGGTTGTATGTGTTTATATAGTAACTGGTGGAGCTACACTATTGGCGGTAACATGGTTTCGTTAAAAACAAGAATAAATAAGTCGAATGGAAAGCGTTCGTTGACTTCGTGGGGACTAAATATAAGTGTGCCGATTTGAAAGATGAATTTTTGTTCTAACGTTTTGCGGCTTTCTGTGTTACCATGATTTAGAGAAATGCCACAGACTGCCACGTGTTGTAAAAATGGTTAGTCAAGTTTAAGTGTCGAGCGACTGGTTTGGATGCATCTTTGTCATTTCCTTTACTATTACCTAAAAGTTAATACACTTTCTGCAAATGGGAGGCCCTTCCACAAACTTTTCTCACTGCTAAAATACTTACGAAATTAGCCGTGCGGAATCCGCTGTTACCTGTTTTTAACACCCTCTGTTAATCCTTCATTACCGAATGGTTCTCTAGGGATCCTGTTTGCCTATTTAAGTAAAAAAATGTTCTTCTTCTTTTTTTTCGGCCGTTTTTGCCACGTTAGCCGTTCTGTCTCGGCTCCTAAAATACGTATTTTTACCCTCCTTCCCTCTCCTCGGCGACGTTCCGCGTTACCTTCCTCACTCTCTTGCGCTCTTGCGCTCTTGCGACCTCCTGGCTAGGCTAAATTTTGCCTCCATATCTTAATTCGGTTAAGGGAACGAATGTGTTTTGGCAGTGACGATACAAAATTCCTGTAGCAAGAATTCTGCAGCTCATCATGACAAACATTCATACAGAATCGGTACGCTTAAATTGTTCAGCTGACAATGCGAGTCTTCCGAAAGAGATAAGTTCCCGCCGCTATGAGCAGAAAAAGAAACGAACAAGGACAAAACTCTGTTAGGGCCTGTTTACAAGGAGGGTGGGTAACCCTAGTGCTAGGGTTTGGGCCCTAACAAGCGGGTTAAAGATAGCCTGGGTTTACAAGCAAATTTTCACAGGATTACCTTATCACTTGGATCAACTATACTACAAAGCGCGGGAAAATTGTAGAAAATTGTAAAATTGGCCTGTAGACCGTTTACCACATTTTCGGTTCTTGTGAGTGAAGGAAGATGAAAATGGCGGTATTGAATGACTGGTCGTACTCGTTACGTCATTTTGACCGCTTTTTTGAACTTTCAAAGGGTCTGGAAACAAGTAAAAAGTTGTCCCGGTTAGGCGAGTTATACCTGGCGAAGCGTTTACAAGGCAACTAAGTTTAGTACCCTGGCGCCAGGGTAACTCTTGTGAACACGTCGCGTAAAAAAAGAAAGAAATGTGCGAGTGCTAGGGTAACCCTAGTACTAGTGATTACCCTCTCTCCTGGAAACAGGTCCACAGACACAAAGAACTCAAAATTTTGAAAATTTTTGCTCCGCAAATCACCGACTAAAAGTGGCTTCTTTTCACATTTCGCGATGCACTTCATGATGTAATTGTCGTAGTAGCCCTAAAGAAAAAGAAATTTAGCTAAACAACTGGAAAACATCGTCAAGGCGTAACTTGTGGTAATAAAGGATTAAATATGACTTTTTATTTCACAAACCATGTGGTCATTACTAAGGCATAAACGTTTTAATACTCTATAGACTTCTCTTGTTGGTGATTTAATAGTGACGATGAAAACTTGTTTAGTAAACCGAAGTAGAAGTGGATAGTGATGTTATATCAAAACTACACGAGGAAGAGTGTTTCATCCGATTTTCAAACACCGAGGAGCTGGCTGAAAACCAACTTCGAGCTGTTTGGAAATCAGATGAAACCCGAGTGTGTGATATAGCTTCTGAACGCAGAAATAATTCTTGGAGAAATTCAAAGCAAAAGTTCTCCAAATTTTATGATTATTAATTAACATGACATAAATCTCCTTCACGCTAGTGATTTCCTTGGTGTTGTCTTCATCAATTATTAACAAGTTTGAGAACGATATTCACGCGACCATTAAATTGTCTTCCGTTTGTTCTTGCAAAGCGAAATCAGCAAGATCTAGCAATATTTCTTGATTGTTTTTAATAAAACAATTATTCCACTCGCGCTTGTTGAATATAAGACGATTATAGCCAACTCGGCGTTACGCGCCTCGTTGGCTGTCTATCATCTCATATCCAACAAGCGCTCGCGGCTCCTGGAATAATTGTTAACCGCTATACAGAATTTAGGTAGCCAATCAGAGCGCGCGAAACGCACTATCCACTGGCTTGGTAAATACTACTCTCAAATTCATAACTAAATCATGAAGGCAAAACAAACGAAATCACCACAGTGAAGGCGGTTTGGAAATGTGATCTCACTTATCATAAAATATGGAAAACGTTTGCCAAGAATTATATTATTGGCTTGAGAAGCTATAGTGTGTTTCATCCGATTTTCAAACACCTCGAAGTTGGTTAAAAAAAATACTGGGCTGTGTCTCGTTTTTTTCAATCCACTTCTCGTTGTTTGGAAACCGGATGAAACACTCTTCCTTATCTTAGATACATCACATGTAAAATACCCGATCAACGGACAATTCCTGCGGTTTTGTGTTGCTGCAAGCGTGTCAAGGGATTAGCACCGTCTCTTAGAGCTAAAGCTTACCTTTCCTCGACCCAGGCGAAGACCACTCTATCAAAAAAATAAAGGTACTTTAAAAACAATTTTGAACGTTTTGTGGGGGGATACAGGTAACACTTTACTTTATCACACAGGCCGTGGTTTAAGAATGATATAGTGAAAGACTTTGTTAGAAGCGACCATTTAGTCTTCTAGCTATCAAACAGAATCACTTCAGATTAATGGTAAACTGCTTGGTTTGCCGTTAGGGAAGTGGTCAAAACTACTATATTCGAACAGGACCCACCAAAACACAAAATAGATGGTGTTCTCTGCCTGCATCCCCCTTCCTCAACTTCAAAAGATGGTGTCTTTATTGCAAAACCACCCCTCTATCCAGCAGTAAAAAATGACGGTGAAATTCAAACCTCATTTTTCTTGTTTATCTAGGAATGTTGACTCTTGCCAGCTGAATTTTTCTGTATCAACTCAAATTTTAAAGCCAATAAAATTTTGTTGGTAATGTTCACCCCATACAAGGTGAGCCCTTCAAACAAACTTGTTATGAACAACAACAACAACAACAAAAATTTATTTACAAAGTCAGATGATATTAGGGGCTCGTCCCGCAAATACCCACAAAGCTAGTCGAGGCGGGACAAGACGAGCACGAGAACATAATGGAAAAAAATATAATAAATTACAAACACGCTGGAAAATGGAAAAACGTAACTTTACATAATAACGCAGATTCAATAAGTCTACGCAACAAAACTAAAGTAAATTATTTGTAATTTTTATAATCATTAATATTACAATAGAAAAGAGATGAAGAGGGAAAAGGAGAATCAGATTATACTAGCAAAAGAGAAGGACATGGATGATCAGTTTTTCATTTGGTCAATTCCGCTTTAATATAGGAGTCTACAGTTTCAGGCAAATCAAATAACTTTCCTTTAAGGGATTCTTTAAAATAATTTTTTCGCACTTTTTTTTTATCAGTTCCCTAATTAGATTTTCATCTTTAATCATCTGTGCATCTCAACTTCTTTTTTTATCATTTTGCATCAAACTCATTACACCTCCCCCCAACCTCGTTCCCAGGGTCTCTCATCTTCCCATCCCCTGGAGCGAGAGAGAAGAGGGGTCTATTCTCCTTTATGAACAGCTTAAAATGATGACAAATTCTCAGTCATTTTTAAAACTGCGGACTTGCAATTTTCAGAGCTACAAAGGCGTACTTCGAAGAAATAGAATAAAAAGAGGACAGAGACGCACGAAAAACATAGTCTTGAGGTAAACTACACCTTAGTCCCTTCAAATTCTGAAGACGCCACAGCGAAGGAACTATCACGTCGTAAAACCAAGAGGTCATGTTCTAATTGGTCATTCACCGAGCGACAAAAAGACAAAATCAGCTGTTCTGAGAACACCTTTCAAAAGGGTTTTTTTCGCTCTTCTTGAGGAGTTGATGCAAATGTTACGCGAATAATAGTGAGCGTTGTGGAAAAGAGGCATGAATTCGTTGTCAAATACATTTTTTGTTAAAATTATAACATCAAAACTTACCTTATAAACTTAAAAAATTTACCGACAAAACGTCAAACTGATAAACTAGATAACTGAAAAATTGAATAAATAGGAATAACGACATTCACATTTTTACATGCTCCCTACGTTTGGCCGTAGAATGCAACGCTGGAGTGCTTGAACATTTTCTACACTGTAGGAAAGTGTTTAATTGGGAAATTCTACACACAAATTATGCACACGTATCGTGTCTGGAAGCAAACATCTTGATGGTGTATTTTAACTTAGAGGATAGCATTTTTCAGTCTGGCATGCCTTGGTAAGCATACTGGCATACACAACGCTATTGCAGATAAGAATCACAGTTGCTAAAGAACTAAAAGTAAGATAGTAAATTTTACGCCCAGTAAACGGAAGAAGAAAGACGACATATTAATGTTGTTGGAAGCATGAGAAGGAGAAAAATCTGAGTCTTCGACAAAAAATCGAGCGCATGATTTCCTTATATTTCAGTATTATTTACAAAGGTCATACCAAATGAAGTTCAATACTCATTCATACTCGTTCCGAACGGATATATACTTTTATGTTTGCATTGAAATGTCAGAAAAATAATTCTTTTAAACGTTAATGAATAGAAACAAAAGAGCTGTCCCTTCGGTCGTTCATAGACGAGACATGAACATTTTTCCCGTCTTTCATCTTCCTAAGTTAGGTAATTAACCCATTGTTACGTATTTTGTTTTCGTCCCCCACTTTGTAACGTTAGCTAATTTGCTTATACCTATTTACCAGTTGTATTTTCAAATGTCAAATTGTAACGTTTTTGTTTATGTAACTTTAGCCTATTTGTTCAGGTATCTATTGTAACTGTTTAAAATTGTAACGTATCTTGCCACAGGGTCAGTCTCAAGCATACCCTGAAGAAGAAGGGCCGTGCCCTGGCTTTCGAAATATTGGAAAATATAATTCTTTGATCGTGAAATCAGCCTTTTTTTTAGATTATACTAACTGGTGCTGACTGTCTGTTGATATCATACAACATATCGCTATACATGTATCGCACTTTTTGCCTGTTGTGAACGTCAGACTTATACCCCCACACGACTCTCGCAGTGGTAGCCTTGAAAATTTCTGGCCCGAGATAGGTTCATATCGTATTTATTTGTGTTATTCAACGTTACCTTATTGGTCAATAACATGGTTTGTGATTCACTAAATAACGCAAATTTTGCAGAAGTGAAATTTTGACCAGCCAATTGTCACACACGGTTTTGTTCAGGCAATGATCAGTCATGCAAGGCGATGTGGCAGAGGACATAAGCAATTTAAAAACGTAGCACGTATGTACATCTAAAAATATTACTAAACTTGTTAATAAAAACGTCAAGTTACTCGTTTTGAACTTCCAATATTTAGCGAAAATTCAAAGCCAGACATGATGTACTGAGCATCGCAAAGTGAACGATACATACAGATGAATTCGCGAGCTAACCTCTTGTTTATCACAGGAATATTAGTGAGTGTACGGACACGGAAAAAAATTTAAATATTAATTTATTTACAAAACCCTACATCTACAACCAAATCTTGTGAAAAAGACAAAGTTGTCTGGATCAATTATCATTGAACATTACCTTCGCGGTCAATAACGCGGAAAAAGAACAAGATTTCTGAGAGACAAAAGGACAGAATCAGCTGTTCCGAGACCTTTCAAAAGGTTTATTTTCGCTTTTCTTGAGGACTTGATGCAAACATTATGCGAATAATATTAAGCGTTGTGGAAAAGAGACATGAATTCCTCGTCAAATACATTTTTTGTAAAATTATAACAGTAAAAATGTGCAATTATAAACATTATTGGCAAAATATCAAACTGATAAACTAGATAACTGAAAAAGTTAATAAATAACAAAAACGAAAATTTTACGTGTTCCCTACATTTGAATTTCAGTAGTTGCAACTTTAAAAAAACTATGGAAATTAGGCAAAATCTTTTGATGTCGTAAAGAGGAGAATAAATTATTCTTAAAGCTGAAACTGACGAAGAAACATCTCCCATTCCTACATTTATTCCACAGCACAGAAGAATTGTACGCAGGAAATGATGCTGTGTTGTTCATTCTAATCTCCAATCTTCAAAGCATCTCTCGAAAACATTTGGTTGAATGGACAGACGGAAACAAGTGGCTTTAGTTATTCTGTTGTCCCTTATTTAAATACATTTTAAGTAGCGAAACAACAAGATATACAATAAGCTATTTTACTTTTCTGTGAGTTAGCTACCATCTGCTCGTGTTTTCATAATCTATTTGCTTTCACCATCAACGGACGACTTTCTCTTGCTCTTCATCCATCCTGGTTGTTGAGCAAGAAGAAAAAAACTGTCCTTTTGTGTATAACTCCGCTTGGCAAAAGAGTTACCTGACAGATGACACGTACAAACATCTAGTTGCTATAACAAGTATCATCTCCATTGCTACCCTTCCAATCATTGTGCTGAACGCAGTAATAATTTTTGCTGTGGCAGCAAAACGACAACTGCGATCCAACTCCAACGTACTCCTAGCGTGCCTTGCGAGCACGGACTTGTTAACTGGCCTGGTTGTACAACCTTTGTTTATCGCTGTAAACATTGACCGAATCCACGGTGAAGGACCATTTTGCACCTTAGAAAAGACGTCCTTTATAGCTCTTATTGGAGTTTGCTTTATCTCATTGTTTCACCTCGTTTTAGTCTGCGTGGATCGATATATCGCTACCAAACACGCCTTGAGTTACCAGGACATTGTTACAACACAACGAATTACAGTTGGCGTAGTTTTAACGTGGGGATTTACAGTGCTTATAATAGCTGATCTACTTGTCTTTGCTGTAATTGACAATCAAATCGAATCAAAACTTTATTTTGTTTCTTTGGAGGTTAACGATGCAATACTTTGTTCGATCATTTCAGTTTGCATAGTTTTTATAGTTTATGCTTACCGATATATTTACTCAGAAACAAGGCGTCAGCAAAAACGCCTTGAAACCGAACAGCTTTCTCATGAAGAAGCTAAAAGACTGAAGAAAGCCAACAAGGCAGCCTACACCGTGACATTCATCCTGGGTGCTTTGGTATTAACCTAGCTATTTGCCTGCAATAATAACCACTGTAGTCGCGGCTTATATAGTTGACATTACTCCATCAGTTATGAACATGTTGTTGAGTTGGTCTATGACTATCATTTCGTTAAATTCTCTTTTTAACCCAATGATTTACTGTTGGCGAATTCAGAAGCTACGCCACGCTTTTCTTGAGATCTTGCATTTACGTCAGCTTGAGAACAGATCACCAGCGATAGAAATGCAAGCAATACCACGGCATCGTCCTCACGTTCAACCAACCTCCTCTGAAGCTTATTACTCAACAGCAATGCCTGTACCTAGACAATCCTCGAGCCAAAAAAATTGTCCATATTGAGGAAAGTGGTGAATAAGTCTTATATGTAGTATAATATAAATATTTATCATGTCATGTTACGGGATTACGTAACTTCAGTATTCAAATAAAATGTACTGAAATAACCAAATTGAGCTTTCTGCTGCAAAACGAGTATATTTTACGGCCCCTTTCCTTTTCCTATATCGTACTTTTTGGTTGTTGTGAACGTTAGGTTGATAGCCCCACACAACTCCGTCGTAAACTGGTAGCGTTTATATTTCTGGCCCGAGATATTTTCATATCGTATTCATTTGTGTTGTTCAACGTTGTCTTATTCGTGAACAACACTGCGGTTTGTGATTCACGTAATAACGCAAATTTTGTAGAAGTGAAATTTTATCAAGCCACTGAATTGTCACACACGGCTTTGTTGAGCCAAAGATCAGACAAGCGGGAGAGGACATAAACAGTTTAAAAATGTAGCACGTATTTACATCTGAAAACGGTAAAAAGGATAGTTATTAATAAAAATGTTAAATTACTCGTTTTGAACTTCCAATATTTAGCGAAAATTCAAAGCCAGACATGACATACTGAGTACTGCGAAGTGAACGACGGATATGGAAAGATGAAGTAGTGAACAAACCTATTGTTTTATGTTAAACACAATCCTAATTACGGGAATATCAGTGACTATCATACACGGAAATTTAAATATAAATGTATTTACAAAACTCTACATC
>NW_028145643.1:195000-207500 GCF_977016875.1 Pavona decussata
ACTGAGATGCAGGCAAAGGTTGACTCATAAGGTCATTAGGGATCTTACGAACACACGACGAAGACAGCAACGAGAACGTCAAAAAACAAAAGGTTTAATGAGCAAAGCAAAAGTTCTGCACGTACGTTTAGAATCATCACATTTCTTTAACGTCCACTGCAAAATAACGACGAGTAACAAATTAAAAGTATTAAGCAGAACTTTGGCACAAGACGGTGAATTTTTCTTTCTCTTTCTCGCCTTGAACGCCGTTACTAAATGATGTTCCTGAAATTCGTCCACATTGTACAAGTTGAACGTGAATAATCACAAAGTAGATCAGATAACGTGAATATATTTTCCCGTTCATGCGTGCTTGCATACACACTATTTTTCACTCACGGCTTTGTCCAGCCAAAGATCAGACAAGGTGACGTGCACGTGGTAGGGGACATTAGCAATTTAAAAACGTAGTACGAGTGTACATCTGAAAATATTACTAAAATAAAAATAAAAAAGGTCAAATTACTTGTTTTAAATTTGCAATATTTAGCGACCAAACTTCAAAGCCAGACATGATGTAGTGAACATTGCAAAGTGAACGATCAGGCCCGTAGCAGGGGAAGGGGCAGGGGAGGGGCAGGGGAGGGCTCAAGCCACCCCAGAATTTTTGGAAGTTAAAAACATTATGCTTAAAAAAATATATATATTAATTAAAACAAATTAATGTGCATCAATCAGTCTTGAATTTTGACGCTGCAAGTGCCTTTTCACAACTTTTAATAATCTGTTTACTACCTGTCAGTTTCCTTCGCTAACAGTTTGTTTTTACATATAACAGCAACAAAGGCACTCCTACCTGGTGAATCGAAAATAAGAACCAAAATGGATTGAAATCAACCAATCTCAAGCCATAAAAGCTGTTGAAATAAGATGTCCGCTCATTGATAGCAATATAAATGTCCTTAGTTTATAACAATTTAGTGTTCGCGCATTGTCGAAAGCCACACAGATGTCCTCTAAAAGATAAATTCTCCTGCATTTGGATTCTTACCGCCTGATTCCAAATTTAAAAAGAGAACGAAAAATTTGTCATCGTTTGTTTACGTCCTCCTTCAAACGTGATGATAAGGAAATTTCACGTTGTACTCTGCATAAAAAACAACAAAGAAATGTACCAAAAAGCGTGATGCAAGTGAAAAGTTGTTGTTTTGCTTACTAAATCTACTGCTTGACATTCTGGTTGCATCTTAACTGGCTCCCTAATCAGTCTGTTTTTTGGGTGACAGGGAAGGGGTGGGAGTAGTCTTGTTTAACCAATTTTCTCGGCCCCACCAGTTGTTATAGTCTTGCTACGGGCCTGGACGATATACAAAGATGAATTCGCGAACCATCCTATTGTTAATGTCGAGATTATGGTAAACAAAAAACCAAATTAAGGGAGGATGAACATCGCATGTAAACTAAATTTAAATGTAAATTTATTCCCAAAACCCTACATCTACAGCCAAAACTTGTGAAAAAGAGAGAGTGGTATGGATGATTTAATTTTATCGGCCAAAAGATTATCCACAAGGCCATTAACGCACCCGCATGGCATTGAAACTTCAACAGCGACCATCTTTTTTGAAACCCAGTCAAGCGTTGAAATGAGGCAATTTTTTCCTTTCCTCTATAGACAAACACAAAATGGTAGCGGGAAAACTCTCACACTGGAAATTACCGGCCCGAGATAGTCTCACTTTTGATTATTAGTTTCATTCACCGTTACCTTAGCGATCAATAACACAGAAGCAGAACATCTGCTTCGAGCGACAAAAAAAACAAACCTGTTCCCAGAAGACCTTTAATTCAAAAGGTTTTTTCGCCCTACTCTCAGAGGAGTTGATGCAAGTATTGCACGAATAACAGTGGAAAAGAGACATGAATTCGTTATCAAATACATTTTTATACAAAATTATAACTGCAAAACATTGCAATTATAAACTTTACCGGCAAAATATCAAACTGATAAACTTGATAACTGAAAAAGCGAATATATATCAATAACCACATTCACATTTTTAAGCGGCCACTTTCCAAAGTCCCGAATTATTTGTCAGTAAAGTGCTGTATTCGATACCTCTATTCAACGGCCACCTCTATTAAGCGGCCGCAGCCACCTATTTCCTTTTGAAAATTTAGTATTTATTGTGTTTTTACCTCTATTAAGCGGCCAGCAAATTATCTTTTCAAGCGAAATGGTGACAGATAATAACTGATGACAACAAGAACTGCAATTTAATCTCCACTATAATGACACCGATCAACTCCGACACTTTGCCCAGTTTCACGGTTACCAGGATCTTGCACGAATGTACATCTGAAAATAGTACAAAAGTATAGTTAATAAAAAAGTTAAATTACTCGTTTTGAGCTTCCAATATTTAGCGAAAATTCAAAGCCAGACATGACATACTGAGTATTGCCGGCGAAGTGAACGACGGATATGGAAAGATGAATTAGCAAACAAACTTATTGTTTTATGTTAAACACAATCCTAATTACGGGAATATCAGTGACTTTACACGGAAATTTAAATACAAATGTATTTACAAAACCCTACATCTACAACCAAAACTTGCAATAAAAAGTCAAGTTACTCGATTTACACTTGCAATATTTTGACGAACAGAATTCAAAGCCAGACATGATGTACTGAGCATTGCAAAATGAACGATTCATATCAGTAGATGAATTCGCGAACCAACCTATTGTTTATGGTAAACACAAACCTAATTACCGGAATATCAGTGAGTGTGCGGACACGGAAAATAAATGAAAATATCAATTTATTTACCAAACCCTACATCTACAACCAAAACTTGTGAAAAAGACAAAGTCGTCTGGATCATTTTATCATTGAACTTACTTTAGCGGTCAATAAAGCGGAAAGAGAACAACATTTCCGAGCGACAAAAGACAAAATCAGCTGTTCCGAGAAGACCTTTCAAAAGGGTTTTTTTCGCTCTTCTAGAGGAGTTGATGCAAATATTACGCGAATAATAGTGAGCGTTGTGGAAAAGAGACATGAATTCGTTGTCAAATACATTTTTTGTTAAAATTATAACACCAAAACCTAGCTATAAACTTAAAAAATTTATCGGCAAAACGCCAAACTGATAAACTAGATAACTGAAAAAGTGAATAAAAAGGAATAACGACATTGGCCGTAGAATGCAACGCTGGAGTGCTTGAACAATTTTACACTGTAGAAAAATGTTTAATTGAGACATTCTTCACTCGAATTATACACACGTAACAAGTCTGCAAACAACCATTTGCACGGTGTATTTTAATTTAGAGGATAGCCGGCATTTTTCAGTCTGGCATGCCTTGGTAAGGATAGTGGCATACGCAACGCTATTGCAAATAGAATCACAGTTGCTAAAAAATTAAAAGTAAGATTGTAAATTTTAAGCTCAGTAAGAAGAAAGACGACTTATTTTACAATCTTTTTGGAAGCATGTCAAGCAGAAAAAATCTGAGTCTTCGACAAAAATAGAGCTGAGATAACTTCCTCATATCTCAGTATTATTTAAAAAGGACATACCAAATAAATTTTATTATCTACATCTCACAAAAAGGATTGCAACCTAAAATCTTTCGATATCGTTAAGGCTGAGGAGAATATTCATTAAAGATGAAACTGGCAAAAAACATCCCCCATTCATAGATTTAATCCACAGTACTGACTATTTAACCAGGAAAGGATGCTGTGTTGTTCATTCTAATCTTCAATCTTCAAAGGATCTCTCCAAAGCTATTTCCCTTTTAAAATAATGAACTGACGCAAATAAGCATTAGTGCTTCTGTTGTCGCTTATTCAAACATACTTTAAGCAGTTAAACAACAAGGTATGCAATCAGCTATTCTTCCGCCAGTTTTACTTTGCTATCCATTAGCTACCGTCTGCTCGTTTTTTTTTTTTTTTCATAATCTATTTGCTTTCACCATCAACGGACGACTTTGCCTTGCTCTTCATCCTTCATGGCTGTTGAGCAAGAAAAAGAAAACTGTCCTTTTTTGTATAACTCCGCTTGGCAAAGGAGTTACCTGACGGATGACACGTACAAACATCTAGTTACTATAACTAGTATCATCTCGATCGCTACCCTTCCAACCATTGTGCTAAACGCAGTAATAATTTTTGCCGTGGCAGCAAAACGACAACTGCGATCCAACTCCAACGTACTCCTAGCGTGCCTTGCTATCACGGACTTGATAACTGGCCTGGTTGTACAACCTTTGTCCATCGCTGTAAACATTGAGCGAATGTACGGCGAAGGGCCATATTGCGCCTTGGAAAAGGTATGCTATATAGCTCTAGCTGGAGTTTGCGTTGCCTCGATGTTTCATCTCGTTCTAGTCTGCGTGGACCGATATATCGCTACCAAATACGCCTTGAGATACGAGGACATTGTTACACCACAACGAATAACAGCTTGTGTAGTTTTAGCGTGGGGACTTACAGTGCTTGTAATAGCTGACCTACTTGTTTTTGCAGTTATTGACAGTGAATTCGAAACAAAATTTTATTTTGTTTGCATGAAGGTCAACGATGCAATAGTTTTTTCGATCTTTTCAGTTTGCATAGTTTTTATAGTTTATGCTTACCGATATATTTACTCAGAAACGAGGCGTCAGGAAAAACGCCTTGAAACCGAAAACCTTTCTCATGAAGAAGCTAAAAGACTGAAGAAAGCCAACAAGGCAGCCTACATCGTGGCATTCATCCTGGGTGCTCTGATATTATCCTATTTGCCTGCAATAATAATCACCGTAGTCGCGGTTTATATAGGTGATATTACTCTATCAGTTATGAACATATTGTGGAGTTGGTCTATGACTATCATTTCGTTTAATTCTGTTTTTAACCCAATTATTTACTGTTGGCGAATTAAGAAGCTACGCCACGCTTTTCTTGAGATCTTGCATTTACGTCAGCCTGAGAACAGTCCACCAGCGATAGAAATGCAAGCAATACCAAGGCATCGTCTTCAAGTTCAGCCAACTTCCTCTGAAGCTTTCTCAGCAGCAATGACGGTAGCCAATCAAGAGCCGGTTTAGTTGTCATACAGCCATCTTCGAGCCAACGAAATTGTCCATATTGTGGAAACTGGTGAACAAGTCCTATATATAGTGTAATGTAAATATTTATTGATAATTTGTACAATATTGATTAAGTCACGTTACGGGACTCCGTAACGTCTTTATTGATATGAAATGTACAGAAATAACCAAATAAGCTCAAATAGAGATTATGCTGTAAAACGAGTATATTTTGCCGACCACTGCCTGTTCTTATATCGCTATATCGCACTTTATTACTGTTGTCTTCGTGAAGTTGATAGCCGCACACGACTCGATCTTGCTGTCTGGTAGCGTTGATAGTTCTTGTTCGAGATAGTTTCATATTTCATTTATTTGTGTTATCCAACGTTACCTTATTGGTCAATAACACGGGATGTGATTTACGTGATAACGAAAATTTGTCAGAAATGAAATTTTGACCAGCCAAGTTTTACACACGGCTTTGTCGAGCCAAAGATCTGGACAAGGTGACGTGATAGAGGACATAAGCAATTTAAAAATATAGCACGTATGTACATCTGAAAATATTACTTAACTAGTAGTAAAAAAGTCAAGTTACTCGATTTAAACTTGCCATATTTAGTGAACAAAATTCAAAGCCAGACATGATGCATTGAGTAATGCGAAGTGAACGCCGGATAAAGAAAGCTAAATTCGCGAACCAACTTATTGTTTTATGTTAAACACAAACGTAACTACGGGAATATCAGTGAGTATTACATGAACGGAAATTTAATTAAATGAAAAGGGTATTTACAAAACCCTAGATCTACAACCAAAACTTGTAATAAAAAGGTTGAGTAACTCGATTTAAATTTGGAATATTTTAACGCCCAAACTTGAAACCCGTATATGATGTACTGAGCATTGCAAAGTGAACTATATAGATAGATGAACCTATTTACTGGAATAAAAGTGAGTGCGCGGACACGGAAAATTAATTATTTCAAATTGAATTTATTTACAAAACCCTACATCTACAACCAAATTTTGTGAAAAAGACAAAGTGGCCTGGATCATTTAATCATCGAACATTACCGGCTTACCGGTAAATAACGCAGCCAGAGAACACCATTTCCGAGCGACAGAAAAAAAAAACCAGCTGTTCCGAGATGACTTTTCAAAAGGTTTTTTCGTTCTTCTTTGATGAAAGTATTGCTCGAATAATACTGAGTGTTGTGGAAAAGATACATAAATTCGTTGTCAATCCTAATCCTGGGTGCTCTGGTTTTCAGCCTTATTTGACTGCACTTATAGTCGCTGTATTTACGGTTTATATAGCTGACATTACTCTATCAGTAACGAACAAATTGTGGAGTTGGTC
The DNA here is from genome assembly GCF_977016875.1 of Pavona decussata. Taxonomy (NCBI): domain Eukaryota; kingdom Metazoa; phylum Cnidaria; class Anthozoa; order Scleractinia; family Agariciidae; genus Pavona; species Pavona decussata. The sequence goes on from NW_028145643.1 coordinate 201,437, forward strand.
TTTGACTATCATTTCGTTAAATTCTGTTTTTAACCCAATTATTTACTGTTGGCAAATTAAGAAGCTACGCAACGCTTTTCTTGAGATCGTCCGTTTACGTCAGCCTGGGAACAGTCCACCAGCGATAGAAATGCAAAATACCACTAAATTGCCCTCGCATTCCGCCAACATCCTCTGAAGCTTTCTCAGCAGCAATGACTGTAACCAGCCAATGACCGGTTTTGTTGTCATTCAGCCATCTTCGAGCCGAAGAAATTGTCCATATCCAGGAAACTGGTGAATAAGTCTTGTATGTAGTGTAATGTAAATATTTATCACGCGTGTCATGTTACGGGATTACGCAACCTCTATATTTATATGAAATGTACTGAAATAACCAAATTGAGCTTTCTGCTGTAAAACGAGTATATTTTGCAGCCCCTTTCCTGTTCCTATATCGCACATTTTGACTGGTGTGATAGCCCCTCACGACCCTCGCAGTCTGGTAGCGCTGAAAATCTCTGGCCAGAGATAGCTTCATATCGTATTTATTTGTGTTATTCAACATTATCTTATTCGTCAATAACACGGTATGTGATTCACGAAATAACGCAAATTTAATTTGCAGTAGTAAAATTTTGACCCGCCAATGTTAATTTCACACGCGGCTTTGTCGAGCCAGAGATCAGACAAGGTGACGTGGTAGAAGACGTATTTACATCTGAAAATAGTACTAAAGTATAGTTGATAAAAAATTCAAATTACTCGTTTTGAACTTCCAATATTTAGCGAAAATTAAAAGCCAGACATGACATACTGAGTATTTCGAGGTGAACGACGGATATGGAAAGATGCATTATATTAGCAAATAAACTTATTGTTCATGTTAAACACAATCCTAATTACGGGAATATTTGTGAGTATTACACGGAAATTTAAATATAAATGTAGTTACAAAACCCTACATCTACAACCAAAACTTGTAATAAAAAGTCAAGTTACTCCATTTACACTTGCAACATTTAACGAACAAAATTCAAAGCCAGACATGATGTACTGAGCATTGCAAAGTGAACGATACATATAGATGAATTCGCGAACCAACCTATTGTTTATGATAAACACAAACCTAATTACGGAAATATCGGTGAGTGCGCGGACACGGAAAATAAATTAAATATAAATTCATATACAAAACCCTACACGTAAAACCAAATCTTGTGAAAAAGAGAAAGTGATCTGGATCATTTAATCATTGGGCATTACCTTAGCGGTCAATAACGCGGAAAGAGAACAACGTTTCTGAGCGTCAAAAAGACAAAACCAGCTGTTCCGGGAAGACCTTTCAAAAGGGTTTTTTCCGCTCTTCTTGAGGAGTTGATGAAACTATTACGTGAATAATAGTGAGCGTTGTGGAGAAGAGACATTAAGTTTTTTTCAAATACATTTTTGTCAAAATTATATCACCAAAACTTAGCTTATCAACTTTAAAAAGGAAACATTTGCTTGCAAATAGGATTTTTATGTCTCTTCTTCCAAGTGAGTATTTTTCAATTCCCTGGGGGCCTGGGACTTGGGGTGGCAGGTTTTCACATTTCAGCCGATACCCTTTAGGAGTCTTATGCTGGCCATGTAACCAGGCATCCACGTAAGCGTTACTTCAGTTCATCTTGACGGTGGTTAAAGACACGCATTTGTTCGTGCTTCCGAGCATTTTAATCTCGTTGGTGACGCCGTGATTCACTTGCATGGCGTTGGTGGTCGTACTGTGGAGAAACTTCGCCTTTATGACCTTGGTGTTGTTTCGCCTCGTCGAACTGATATTGTTATTCTTGAAATAGGCACTAATGATCTTGTTGATGATCGTCCGGAGGTTGTCGGTTCCGAGATTGATGATTTGGTCCAATTGCTCTTGGCATCTTATTCGGTACGTGTTATCGGTGATTGCGAGGTGATACCTCATGTTCGCGCGCCGTTCTTCAACGCGGCGGCACCGATCCTTAATCAGTATCTAAACGGTGTTCTAGAGCTTCGTCCCAATGATTTTTCCTGGCGTCACAGGGGTTTTAGTAATCCCACCGTCAGTCCTTTTTTGTGCGATGGTGTTCACTTGAACTCATCGCGGCCAGTATTCCCTTTATCGCAGCTATCGGGGAGCCATCTTGAAGGCCCTGTTTGCCCTCTTTGATCTTCTTTATCCCTGCGGTGCTCAGATTACATTTTATGTTTGTAGTGGGAATTCGAGCCCTCGTGCCTGCAGTTCATTTATTTGTGAGCACCTTATGGCCCTTATTATATTTATTCCCTGCGCTCGTGTTGTTCATGCGTGTTTTATGGAGCCCTTGTTGCTATTGATTGTTTATGTTTTGTTTAAGAGCCCTTATTTATGTTGAGGCCCTTGTTGCTCTCAACAGTTTGTATATTTAATAGAGCCCTTGTTGCTTTTGTTTATTTTTATTTTATGTTGAGCCCTTGTGGTTCATGTTTATTTCAATTGGAGCCCTTGTTGCTCTTTGCTGTTTTATACTAGAGCCCTGGTTGCTCTCAATTTTACTTTATTTTATTTTACTTAAGAGCTCTTGTTGCTCTCAGTTTATTGTATATCGAGCCCTTGTTGCTCATGTTTATTTGAAATAAGAGCCCTTGTTGCTCAAATTTAATTTTTAGGGCCCTTGTTGCTCTCAATTTTGTTTTGTTTATTTTATTTTTATATTAGAGCCCTTGTTGCTCTCAGGTTATTTCATGTTTATTTGAAATAAGAGCCCTTGATGCTCTTGTTTGTTTTAGAGCCCTTGTAGCTCGAATTTAATTTGTTACGGCCCTTGTTGCTCTCAATTTTGTTTTATTTATTTTATTTTTTATTAGAGCCCTTGTTACTCTCAGGTTATTTTGCTTAACATTATTCGCTTTGACAGGCGCCTGCGGCGACAATTTGACAGCCATGCCTGTTTTGTTGCTTACTGTATTCAGTGCTTGTAATTTTCCATTGCAGTGTTAGTTCTCGGTTCTGGCTTTGTTTCCTTTTTTATCTGTTATGCCTCCTCGCCGTTCTCAAAGATCCAAGCGCCCGTCGTCTCAGGCCTTGGAGCCTTTAGTAACCTCCCCTCCGCAGCGGGCCAGAAGGCAGAATCAAGTTGTGGAAGGCAACTTGCCATCCTCATCATCTGACCAACAAGCTTCCATGGTGCCGGAGGTTTTGGTGTCGGCTTCTTCCGTCGTATCTGTGAAGCTGGGCCCTGACTGTGCTGAAAGGTGGACCCAGAGGACTGAGCATGAGTGGACGGCACCGGGACTGGAGGCACAGAAGATGCAGAGAGTGATTGAGGCGGAGCTGGTGTGTAGTTGTGAGTCTGCGCTGGCTGAGGCAAGGAGCCCAATTGTTCAAGCAATGGCTGGAACTTCCTTGTAACTTCCTCCGTCACCCGGGATACAAGTTGATCCAGCACCGTGGCGAAGAGAGAATGGTAGAGGCAGTATCAGGATATTTTGGAGAGGATTATATTATTATGACCGCTGTATGCCGATGGGTTGCTCTAGCTCTTGCAAAACTTTTTAAATGTTTTCTTCTGCTATCGAATGGATTGCCCAAAAGAAATTGCATATCGATCACATTTTGCACTTGCTGGATGACTTTCTTATAGTTTCTCCCACTCACAATTTGTGCAAACAACAGTTAGATTTATTTTTAATGTTATGTCATTATTTGGGCATTCCTATGGCACCGGAAAAAACTCTTGGCCCATTCTCCACCATTTTATTTGCGGGTATTGAGTTGGACTCTGCCAAAATGGAAGGACGGCTACCTCCTGATAAGCTAGCTAAGTGTCAGGATTAAATTTCAGGTTTTCTTAGACGTCGCAAAGTTACTTTACGGGAGATTCAGTCTTTAACAGGGTTATTAAACTTTGCATGTTCAGTAGTTGTTCCCGGTAGGCCATTCCTGCGACGTCTCATTGATCTGACGCTGGGCATTCGTAGCCCTCATTTTCTTATAAGGGTGACTCGAGAAGTTAAAGAAGATCTTAAGGTTTGGCAGCAATTTTTGGCTAGTTTTAATGGCCGTTCCTTTTTTCTTTCTGATGTATGGTCTAACTTGCATCAGCTACAATTGTATACAGACGCATCCGGTGCCATCGGTTTCAGCGCAGTTTTTGGCAAGCATTGGTGTTATGGTGAATGGCCAGAGAGCGGGCGTCACCGCAACATTGCATTTCTTGAATTTTATCCCATCGTCCTTAGCCTGCATGCATTTAAGGATCAGCGTGTGTTGTTTTTTACTGATAATGAGGCTTTAGTCCATGTTATCAACAAACAGACTTGTCGTGACAAGGACTTCATGTTTTTTTGTGCGTAAGCTGGTTCTGGTTTGTCTTCATTACAATATTTGCTTTAAAGCGAAGCATGTTCCAGGCGCACAGAACAAATTGGCTGATTCTTTGTCTCGGTTACAGTTTCAGACTTTCAAAAAGCTGGCACCAGCTTACATGCACGAAGTTCCCACAGCGATACCTCCTCATCTGCAGCCGCTCAGTTGGCATCCATAGCTTTCTTTTTACTTCGTTTTAGTCTTCAGCCCTCATCCATACCGACTTATCAGCGTGCTTGGAGGCTTTTCCTTCAGTTTTTCATTTCTACATTTCAACTCCCTTTTTGGGCAATGCCTATTTCACCATCCGTTCTGGCCTTGTTTATTGCTTATCTGTTTCGCTCTCAGTATGCTCCATCCACGGTGATGACGTATGTCTCGGCTTTGGGTTACTGCCATAAGCTTCAGGGTTTTTCGGATCCCTCTAAAGTGTTTTATGTCTCGCAAATGCTTAAAGGTTTTAACAAAGTTGGGTTTCGCCTGGATAGTCGTCTTCCTATTACACTAGCAATTTTAGATAAACTGCTTTCCGTGGCACCTTCTTTAGTCGGTTCCTCTTACCAAATTTGTCAGTTTCAGGCGATGTGTGCCCTGGCATTCTTTGCCTTTTTACGCATTGGTACAATGACTTCCACTGGTGGGCGCAATGAGAATTCTCCCCTCCAAATTTCGCAGATTAGTAAACTGCTCAATGCTTCGCAGGAATTAATCGCATTTAAAATTACTTTTGGAAACTTTAAACATAGCTACAATGAACGCCCCTTTTCCATCACAGTCTCTCGCCAGCCACAAGCTTGCCCTATTGAATTTTTGGCTAAGTATTTGGCGATGCGGGGATCCAGACCGGGTGCTTTGTTCATTACAGTGGATGGGACTCCAGTTTCTCGATCGTATTTTTCAAATCAGTTGTCGTCTGCTATACAGTTTTGTGGTTTGTCCCCTTGAGTTTACAAGGGGCACAGCTTTCGAATTGGCGCTGCTTCCCATGCTGCAGATAAGGGGTTATCCGATGCTCAAATCCGCCTCTTAGGACGGTGGAAGTCTGATGCATTTCAAAAGTATCTTAGAATGCCTAGTCTTTGTTCTTAAAGCTTTCATTTACTAGCCATCCAGCAGGTGCAATTTGCCTTAGTTTACTGTGCTATTTGTCTATACCTTAAGTATCAGCTAGCATGGGCAGCTCTTGCTTTTGGTTTACATGCAATCATTCTTTTATTGCTCATTGGTGGCGGGTGTTTGACATAACATGCCGTTGTCGATTGTTCAGATTGCTATGGTGTTTTCACCTGTATTCCATACTGTTGATCTTGGGCATTAGCTAGCATGGGCGGCTTTTGCCTTGGGTTGGCATTGTGTGGAGTACTTTGAGTCAGGTTTTTGATTGGTTCAGCCTGCAGGGGCTGCTTAACTTTATTTCACCTAGTTGAATAATTTATTGTTGCTCCAAGGCATCGGCTAGCATGGGCGGCTTTTGCGTTGGGTTGGCGTTCTATATAGTACCTTGTACACATTTACTGGGGGGTCACGTTGGCAAGACGTTCAAGTTTTTCTTTCACATCGTTTGGTTGACCCAAGGCATTAGCTAGCATGGGCAGCTCTTGCTTTGGGTTGACATCATGTATAGTAATATTTAGCAAGTTTACAAATTGTTAAGTTTGCAAAGGCAATTACACTTGTCTTTCCTGTATTGGATTTTTCATGTTCTTATTTCACATAGTT
>NW_028145643.1:212500-315000 GCF_977016875.1 Pavona decussata
CAAATATCTACAGGCTATTAATGTATGAAGTAAAATTGTGGTTCAAGAGAGAGGTCCCACTTCTGTTCAAATGTAGGCGACTGCGATTAAGGTGCTGGTCGGTAGTGATGTTATTATGGTCTATAAAATCCCATTTGTTTTGGCAGCAAAATTTCTTCAGAATCTTGTTGACCTCCTTAACTGTTTTGTCCAATTTATTGTCCTCAGCGCGAGCAGTCAGACTAGAAATGGCTACAGAAAGTAAGTGGTTGTTTACTTACAGAAGTTATATACTCACTTTTTCGTGGAAAATGCTTAGCGGAGTCTAGAGAACGTAGTTCGGTTATGAGTATCCTTCCAATGTTATTCCGCTGATTAAGAATTTCAAACCAAAAAGCTAGCGTAAATTTCAAACCTTCACTTTACTTTCACGTCTGACGATCAAATTTTCAGTACACCGAAGCGGATGCTCGCTCGGCGAGATCCCGCCAGGGATTCCTCGCCGCGTTTTGGTCGCCGAAATTCTCATCTCACCGAGATCTCGCCACTAATCTCTCCGCGTTTTTGGCCGCCGAGATTTGGCGAGATCTCGGCGCGTTTTTGGCCGCCGTCATTTTCATCTCGCTGAGATCTCGCCACTAATCTCGGCGCATTTTTGGCCGCCGAGATTTTAATCATCTCCATCTCGGCGAGATGAAAATCTCGGCGGCCAAAAACGCGCCGAGATTTATTAGTGGCGAGGTTTCTCGGCCGAGATCGCGGCGAGATGAAAATCTCGGCGGCCAAAAACGCGCCGAGATCTCCAAAATATTTTCACAAGAGTTTAAGCCATAGTTAAAGGCAACAGAGTTGACCTCTTTGTAGTTAATCGTACTTTACAAGTGAAGTGAACATTAACTTTTGGGAAAATTTTTGGCTTTATTATACATTCAAATACATCAGTATTTTTCACTTAAGTTTTACTCATGTGTGCATAAGTTTTGTGATTTACAGCCATGTATTGGCTTTCTGCAATATTTAACCAATTAGATTCAAATGCATGCTGAGTGTTATTAAAGTTTTTTAATGTATCCATTACGATGCAATATAAAATAATTTAGTTATCTTTGTGTGGATATAATGTCAACATTTGGTTGAAGTTTGTAAATTGTTCAATATTTATTGTGATCTTTGCAATAAATGTCTGAGATATGTCATCTGAATGATCATTTGACTGGTTTGCGTAATCTGACAAAGATCTTTTAAAAGACTTGCAGGAACTTCACTTGGCAATTAATTCAGGTCCCCGGTCTCTCACAGAGGACACTGTTGCAGATCTGACTGAGTAACTCGTAACCGGCGAAAACCACCCGGGATTTAACCTGGGATCCCAGCTTGGAAATTCTGGCAAGGGCTTGTTTTTGGCATCCCACTTGGGATCCCAGCTTTGATTTTAATCCCACTTGGGATCCCGCTGTAAACCAAACATATATAGAAAATGTTTGGAGAGTTAAAATCCCACCTGGGATCCTCCCTATCCCACCTGGGATCCCACTTGGGATCCCGTTCCAAAATCCCACCTGGGATCCCATCTGGGATCCATCTGGGGATCCCACCTGGGATCCCTGGTGGGATCCCAAAAAATATTTTACACGGGTTGTCCAGATTTCCCAGCCGTAATGATTCAAATGATACGGTAGAAAGTAAGTGGTTGTTTACTTACAGAAGTTATATATTCTCTTTTTCGTGCAAAATGCTTAGCGGAGTCTAGAGAACGTAGTTCGGTTATGAGTATCCTTCCAATGTTATTCCGCTGATTAAGAATTTCAAACCAAAAAGCTAGCGTAAATTTTAAATCTTAACTTTATTTTCACGTCTGACGATCAAATTTTCAGTACACCGCTGCGGATGCGCGCTCGGCGAGATCCCGCCAGGGATTCCTTGCCGCGTTTTAGCCGCCGAAATTCTCATCTCACCGAGATTTCGCCACTAATCTCTTTGCGTTTGTGGCCGCCGAGATTTGGCGAGATCTCGGCGCGTTTTAGGCCGCCGTCATTTTCATCTCGCCGAGATCTCGCCACTAATCTCGGCGCATTTTTGGCCGCCGAGATTTTAATCATCTCCATCTCGGCGGCCAAAAACGCGCCGAGATTTAATAGTGGCGAGGATCGCGGCGAGATGAAAATCTCGGCGGCCAAAAACGCGCCGAGATCTCCGAAAAATTTTCACAAGAGTTTAAGCCATAGTTAAAGGCAACAGAGTTGACCTCTTTGTAGTTAATCGTACTTTACAAGTAAAGTGATAATTAACTGTTGGGAAAATTTTTGGCTTTATTATACATTCAAATACATCAGTATTTTTCACTTAAGTTTTACTCATGTGTGCGTAAGTTTTGTGATTTACAGCCATGTATTGGCTTTTTGCAATATTTAAGCAATTAGATTCAAATGCATGCTGAGTGTTATTAAAGTTTTTTAATGTATCCATTACGATGCAATATAAAATAATTTGTATCTTTGTGTGGATATAATGTCAACATTTGGTTGAAGTTTGTAAATTGTTCAATATTTATTGTGATCTTTGCAATATATGTCTGAGATATCTCATCTGAATGATCATTTGACTGGTTTGCGTAATCTGACAAAGATCTTTTAAAATACTTGCAGGAACTTCACTTGGCAATTAATTCAGGTCCCCGGTCTCTCACAAAGGACACTGTTGGAGATCTGACTGAGTAACTCGTAACCGGTGAAAACCACCCGGGATTTAACCTGGGATCCCACATTGGAAATTCTGGCAAGAGCTTGTTCTTGGGATCCCACTTGGGATCCCAGCTAAGATTCTAATCTTACTTGGGATCCCGCTGTGAACCAAACATATATAGAAAATGTTTGGACAGTTAAATTTCACCTAGGATCCTCCCTATCCTACCTGGGATCCCGTTCCAAAATCCCACCTGGGATCCCATGTGGGATCCCACTCGGGATCCCACCTGGGATCCCTGGTAAGATCCCAGCAAATATTTTACACGGGTTGTCCAGATTTCCCAGCCGTAATGATTCAAATGATACGGTAGAAAGTAAGTGGTTGTTTACTTACAGAAGTTATATATTCTCTTTTTCGTGCAAAATGCTTAGCGGAGTCTAGAGAACGTAGTTCGGTTATGAGTATCCTTCCAATGTTATTCCGCTGATTAAGAATTTCAAACCAAAAAGCTAGCGTAAATTTCAAATCTTCACTTTACTTTCACGTCTGACGATCAAATTTTCAGTACACCGAAGCGGATGCTCGCTCGGCGAGATCCCGCCAGGGATTCCTCGCCGCGTTTTGGTCGTCGAAATTCTCATCTCACCGAGATCTCGCCACTAATCTCTCCGCGTTTTTGCCCGCCGAGATTTGGCGAGATCTCGGCGCGTTTTTGGCCGCCGTCATTTTCATCTCGCCGAGATCTCGCCACTAATCTCGGCGCATTTTTGGCCGCCGAGATTTTAATCATCTCCATCTCGGCGAGATGAAAATCTCGGCGGCCAAAAACGCACCGAGATTTAATAGTGGCGAGGTTTCTCGGCCGAGATCGCGGCGAGATGAAAATCTCGGCGGCCAAAAACGCGCCGACATCTCCAAAATATATTCACAAGAGTTTAAGCCATAGTTAAAGGCAACAGAGTTGACCTCTTTGTAGTTAATCGTACTTTACAATTGAAGTGAACATTAACTTTTGGGAAAATTTTTGGCTTTATTATACATTCAAATACATCAGTATTTTTCACTTAAGTGTTACTCATGTGTGCATAAGTTTTGTGATTTACAGCCATGTATTGGCTTTCTGCAATATTTGACCAATTAGATTCAAATGCATGCTGAGTGTTATTAAAGTTTTTTAATGTATCCATTACGATGCAATATAAAATAATTTAGTTATCTTTGTGTGGATATAATGTCAACATTTGGTTGAAGTTTGTAAATTGTTCAATATTTATTGTGATCTTTGCAATAAATGTCTGAGATATGTCATCTGAATGATCATTTGACTGGTTTGCGTAATCCGACAAAGATCTTTTAAAATACTTGCAGGAGCTTCACTTGGCAATTAATTCAGGTCCCCGGTCTCTCACAGAGGACACTGTTGCAGATCTGACTGAGTAACTCGTAACCGGCGAAAACCACCCGGGATTTAACCTGGGATCCCAGCTTGGAAATTCTGGCAAGGGCTTGTTTTTGGCATCCCACTTGGGATCCCAGCTTTAATTCTAATCCCACTTGGGATCCCGCTGTGAACCAAACATATATAGAAAATGTTTGGAGAGTTAAAATCCCACCTGGGATCCTCCCTATCCCACCTGGGATCCCATCTGGGATCCATCTGGGGATCCCACCTGGGATCCCTGGTGGGATCCCAACAAATATTTTACACGGGTTGTCCAGATTTCCCAGCCGTAATGATTCAAATGATACGGTAGAAAGTAAGTGGTTGTTTACTTACAGAAGTTATATATTCTCTTTTTCGTGCAAAATGCTTAGCGGAGTCTAGAGAACGTAGTTCGGTTATGAGTATCCTTCCAATGTTATTCCGCTGATTAAGAATTTCAAACCAAAAAGCTAGCGTAAATTTTAAATCTTAACTTTATTTTCACGTCTGACGATCAAATTTTCAGTACACCGCTGCGAATGCGCGCTCGGCGAGATCCCGCCAGGGATTCCTTGCCGCGTTATAGCCGCCGAAATTCTCATCTCACCGAGATTTCGCCACTAATCTCTTTGCGTTTGTGGCCGCCGAGATTTGGCGAGATCTCGGCGCGTTTTAGGCCGCCGTCATTTTCATCTCGCCGAGATCTCGCCACTAATCTCGGCGCATTTTTGGCCGCCGAGATTTTAATCATCTCCATCTCGGCGAGATGAAAATCTCGGCGGCCAAAAACGCGCCGAGATTTAATAGTGGCGAGGTTTCTCGGCCGAGATCGCGGCGAGATGAAAATCTCAGTGGCCAAAAACGCGCCGAGATCTCCGAAAAATTTTCACAAGAGTTTAAGCCATAGTTAAAGGCAACAGAGTTGACCTCTTTGTAGTTAATCGTACTTTACAAGTAAAGTGAACATTAACTTTTGGGAAAATGTTTGGCCTTATTATACATTCAAATACATCAGTATTTTTTTACTTAAGTTTTACTCATGTGTGCGTAAGTTTTGTGATTTACAGCCATGTATTGGCTTTTTGCAATATTTAAGCAATTAGATTCAAATGCACGCTGAGTGTTATTAAAGACATTGATCTTTCACCCTAAAAGAAACCGACATGTTCTTTAGAGACCACAAAAAGAAGTGTCCTTGACTGGAGAATGGCATACCAAAAAAATTCAGTTGGGACAACACAACAAGCCATTTCATACCCACCCCTCCCCCACTCCAGCTTTGCACTCCTGACCCCTCTAATGGCATCGGTTCTCAAGGCCAGATTCTGGCCTGTTTGATGGCATAGCAGGTGACTCTGCCCCCCCTCAAATTTATTCCAGCGCAAGGCGTTGAAGTTTCTTGGCTGTTTTTAGCTTAAAGGCAGACGAAAACCTTAGCCACCTTCTGAAAAATCAGCTGAGATAGCAAGCCCAAATTAGCCGGCTTGATGCAAATGGCCTCTGGCTGCTGTCAATGCACAGGGAAAGCAGTCAGCTGCAGCAAGAGGTAGCCACTGGAGATATATTTCTCTTTGCTAATTAGCAAGCCCAAATTAGCCGGCTTGATGCAAGTGGCCTCTGGCTGGTGTCGATGCACAGCGAAAGCAGTCAGCTGCAGCAAGGGGTAGCCACTGGAGAAATATTACCCTTTGCTATCTGAGCTGATTTTCCAAAAGGTGGCCACAAACTCAAAGGGCCACATTTAGCAGTTACCCTTCCCCTAACACCCACCGCTGGCTGGACTTCTGCTTCAGTCTGATCAAATTAGTCATGACAGTGTAGTACCTTACAACTGTAAACTGGCATAAACATTAAATTAACTGTACGGTTTTTAGTCATTGACATACTGAGATGTTGTTTGAGACCAAAAAAAAATAGTGGACCAGACTGTCATTTCTAGCCTGCCAGCTAGACAGGAAAATGCACAGTATACTAATACTATTATTCAATTCAAGATAGCCTTTTACATATCTTGTCCATTGTAGTCGTTATTAAAGCTTGATTAGCCAGGACTTCATCTTTGTCACAGAGTTGGTTGCTGACTACTTAACATGCACGTGTAGGCCATATAATTAAATAGTAGGGCTGTCAAATTATAGTACCAATATTAAGATGGTTTGTAATTGGGGTTGGTTCTCTCAAAATGAAAGTATATAATGAGATACATGTAATAATGTTTCACAAAAAGTAGGGTTATAATTACCTTTCACGTGACCTCAATTTGACTTCAGGCTTCGAGGTGAAAGCCTGATGAAATCTATCAGGTTTTCGCATTTTTGGCAGTCTTGAATCTACTTTAGAGATCTAAGTGTAAAAAGGGGGACAAACCATTAATAAGCAAGTGAAGTGTAATGCAGTTTGGAATATAATTTTTAAATCATGAATCCAAGAGAAAAAAGTGAGATCTACTTTTTCTTACTCCATAAGACTGTATCTCAAATTTCCAGCACTGAATGTAAAAGCAAATTTAAATGTTGATTTTTTCCAGTTTTCTTTAAATTATTTTTAGGCATAGTTTAAAGGTCGACTCAAAACCATGAGTGTCATGGTTTATCAAAGGCACTGCATTATTCCATTTGATGTTTTTAATTTTGATGGTCCTTGTTTGTTTCGAAGTTTTTATATGTTGCATTTTACCCTCTCCTTAAAGAGTCTTATATTTGGTCAACAAAAGTTATCCAAGCAGGCTGTCTGTTTTAATCATTCCTTGTTATCAACTACTCAGACAATCAGTTTCTACTTAAAACAAACTACATATGGTCAATGAAAAAATTATGTAAAGTTCATTGCACATACCTTTCTGTAATGACCTGCATTTTCCATGATACTCTGATGAGTTCTTTCTTTCTCATTTAAATTGTATGGATAATGTCTGGCCCGCCCTTTTCCAGATCATACATGCTGGCCTCTTGCCTCACAAGTGCTGCATCCACATTCATCATTCTGCTGATGCATAATTTAATTGATGTTTCTAGCTTTAGCCTGTAAATCCAATGCTAACCAATACTGCTCCTTTGGAATGTACAACCATTCCTGATGGCATACTCACAGCAAGTCCTTTCATAATAGAAAAAATTTAGATGATAAAAAGCAAAAAGTTACACAAATAAAGAGGGTTTTTTTGTTTTTGGGAGTAATATTATTAGTTTTGTAACTATTAAAATAAAAACACCTTTTTTTTTTCTTAGTGACTGCACAGACACTAAACAAGGAGTTAGAAATGTGATCATTGCAGGTTTTGCCTTCCCTTGCCCCCAAACAACTAAGTTCTTTTCTGAGAACCTGACAAAAAGTGCACAAAGAATTTAAAAACTGTAAGCATTTTTCCTGAAAATAAATCCATGCCATAAAAGAAAAAAAATACCAACATCTCAATCAGTACTTAATAATTAAAGACTCAATAGGCCATTTGCGAGGGGTCTGCGAAATCTGCGAGCCATACGAGCTACCGTGCGAGCCATGCGAGTCACGCGAGTCATGCGAGCCACAGTAAACATGTTAAGAATTTTTATTTGTTTTATCTACATTCGCATGGACGAATTTTTTTCTTTGTTTTTTTCGTTTCGTTATTTGGAGAAAATTTTGTCTATTCAAAATCGCCCAAGATGCGCAAAAAATAAAAACAATACGCAAAAATTTATTAAGGTTCAAGACTTCAGTAAAAAAAAAATCTGAGAGGTCTCAACATACGGCTGCACCGCTACTCGAATGGGTATCCATTGTCACTTGTGATTCATTGATATCCACGTGGAACCTCATTCAAGAAAAAAAAAAAAAAAAAAAGAAAGAAAAAAAAAGGAACAGCACTTCGATCTCCGTGTGTTGGCATCAAGAATGGTAAGTAAATTGCGTCATTTCAACATGTTTGGTCTTCAGTGAATCGGAGCTATCAGAGCTCTGTCAGTCAGGTGTGACTGCTGCATGTGGTTGTCTGCTTGTTTGTTTCATGTTCATTCAGCACAACATAAAGAAAATCCGAAACAACATGCAAAAAAGTAACAAGAGTGGCAAGCCACGTTGCCTAAAGATAAAAGGGAAAAACGTGACCTGGCAGCAGTTTAAAGATGCATTTAACTGGGACTAGAAAACATTTAGCCTTCCACTGCATGAAAAACTAACAACACAACACTTTGAGTTGGATCCAGGTGCCAAAATGAGAAACCATTTGGCTGAGGATGTTCTGGATAATAAGATGCTATTTCTCATGTAGGTAAAATAATGTTTTGCTAGTATAAACATATGACAACTAAGTAATGGCCAGTTTACAAGAAATTCAAAGTTTATTGGCCTGCCGGCACCGTGACTTAACGTTAACCCTCCCAGTTAGCATTTCCAATGGGTTTGCTTTCCTAAAATTCACCTCGACTATTAGTCAAATGTCTATTTTTCCCCTTGAAGGCCAAATACATCAAGTTAGCACAGTTTTCACATTGCCTAGTTTCGAGATCACTACCATATTTACAAGTCCATATTCTTATTATTTCTTTCAACAGAAGTATCAAGAGGAGAGGAATGAAAAAGGCGAGAATGGCTCTGAGATCGAAGGTGTTACCTCAATACTTTCTCATACAGCAAACCTCGTAGAATTGTTTCATGATAAACTGGTCATTTCATCTGCATCAGATCCTTGATTGGGAGAACTAGACCAATTTTATAAATTTATGACTGACTGGAGGGACGAAAGCTTGGAAAACAACAGCCAATTTGTATCGACAAAACTCTGGTTCGACTTGCAGTCCATGTGTTTAGGATTTAGATCTATGGTGGCAATAAAGTTGACCCAATTTCCTAACTCAGTCATTAAGCCTGCACTGATAAACCAGGATGGGGTTGAAAATCACTTTTGTCAAGTGCGTTCTTGCAATGGGCAAAACAACAACCCCACTTATCTTCAACAAGAATCTGCACAAAACTCAATAAGATTTGGTCAAACAACAATAAGCCGCAAAAGTAACGTTGGAAAACCAAGTGATAGCCCTTTTTCATCTTGCTCGCTACCAACGGGCAAAGTAATAGAGATTTCAAGTTAGAGTGTGCTAACACTCACAAGAGGAGCATCTGGAAAATAATCAGTATCCAGGAATTCTAATTTCAAACATTTAATGTGGTTATTCTGGATCCTGGGACATTTATTAGACAATGGCGTGGTCAATAAATATTTACCTGAAAGTCTGAACCTGATCCTCACTCTGCCAAGGGACTCATCTGCCACTGTTTCTTCTACCTGGAACTGTCGGTCATCTACAGGCACAATGAATGGCATTGTCCTCTTGCTTCATATGACTTCAATAAGTTTTGTAGCCAATACATTTTTGGTTTCACTTTGTCTGAAGCGGACTTCGTATGCTTCACATAATGATGCCAGTTCTCCTTTTAAATAGACACGGGCAAAGACATTTGGATCACTGTACTTTTGGATGAAAATGCAAAAGCCGTTCATGAGATGTGCCGGTTTTGCCTTGTGATCGGTCTGTAAGAGTTTCCTGTGTAAAAGAGTTACATACAATTAATGGTTACTTAATCATGTTTCTTTAGAATAGTGGGTGGATTGAGGCAAATTTGATAATGATCATGAGTGCTTAGGCAACTACAAGAAGAATTTTTACATGTTAATCAATAAACAAAAATACTTTGACATTACTGTGGGCACGTATTTATAAATGGATGCTGATATTTAGTGTTTACTACGAAAATGTGTCTTTTTCTTGACAACTTCAGCCTGTTTTGACGAATATTGATAAAACTTTTTTTACCAAATCAATAAAAAATGCATAATAATTACCAAAATGTAAATCCCAAGGCAAAATGTCAATAAGTATTTTCGATTTACAGATCATCGTCCTTAGCTATTATGTCTGTCATATTGATTTGTCAATAGAGAAGCTAAAACAGTCAAATAGAATCAGATTTAGCCTTTATCTATAGCATTAAAAAAGCTTATAGATAACAATTTCAAAATGGCGCTGGCTGAGCTAAAATATCTTCCAACTGCCACCGACTGAACATGTACGTAAAATTGTACATTGTATATTCATACGGATTAAAATAAGAAACCAAGCTAACTCCTTATACGAAAACAATATGAAATATTTACCTTAACTAATCCTTATGGAAGGCAATTTAAAACATTAAAAACATGCTTCATGTAAACTTAATCTTTAAGAAACACTAGTGCCCAGGGCTTTGCGATCCGCTATGGCTCATTTCCACGTGTCCTCATGTATTTATACCCACCTTGAAGGGAACGCTGTTCGTCTTCTCTTGGCTCTTCTTCTGGCGTTGTTAAACTCTCTTCCTTAGCTCAGCGCTCTTCTTCAGTTCGTAGCTTCGTCGGAAGTCTCTTAGATACTGAGCCGTGCCCATGTGGATATAACGCTCAACAACAGACACCCAAATCGAGTCAATCAACTCCTAAGAAAATTAAAAGATATTTTTAATGTCAGTTGTAAAGAGAAGCAAGATAAAAATCGTGAAATTAACTTATTAAAAATATACAACAAAATGGAAGCGGGTTTAAAAGACACTTGCCTTCTTTTCTTCTTGGTCCTCGACATTGAAACACTCCGTCAACTTTACTGTTGCTGTTGCTTGTGATCTTTTGTAACGCCACTTGCACCATATTGGCACCTTCTCTGCGCATTGTCTGGTCGTTTAATAACTTTACTCTTTCGTTCTCAAGGGCCATAAAAAATTTGTAAACGGCATCCTCAATGTGTATAAGGCCCCTTTCTCTGTATTGGCGTCACTCTGCCACCTGAAGAGTGTCCTTATACTGGCTATCATTTTCTAACATTGACACTGATCCAACAAGCGATTCTTCAAGAAGTTCGCTAATGCTGTGATGCTGCCTCACTGATGCCATGGTTTGCGCGTTTTCGCTGTACATGTTCGCCCTTACGTATCTTCTAGATTTCTCAAGCACTTTCTTGATAGCCCAACCCCCAACATGACGAACTTTTGCTTTGCCTACAGCTGGCATATCTTCCACATCGAAGGCGATCGCTTCTTCGTTTGATTCTTTTGCCGATAGAGCCAAAAGGTTCCCGAGAAATCTCATGTACAGAGCAGTTCCAAGATCACAAGCAACTGACCGCTGGGCTGTCGTAAAGGTGGAGGCATTGAAGAGGCATAGAATGTACTGGGCAAACTCGGGGGAAACGAACAATTTCTGCAACTTTGCGGTGGCCGTCGTAAAATTGCATCTCTTCACCTTGACATCCAGATCGTCGGGGTTATCAAATATATGAGTCTCCAAGGCGCAGAATGAATGAAACCACATGATGTCAATGAACGCTTTCACGTTGTCCGAAAACCTGGCATCTAACAGGACATCTATTGCTTCATTCACATCTCGGCTAAAATCAGAATAAGGCGTTTCCACTCTCAATTTAATCAGAAGTTCTCTCGTGTCTAAACCTGGAGGCGGGCGGGACAGTTCTGACTCATGACTTTCCATTTGCTGATATATCTGAACGAGGCTAACACCGGTATCAGTACTGTCTTCTCGCTCAAAGTAAGCATGCACCAGGCCGTCTGAAACTTCAATTGGAAACTGATAACCGTCCTCGCTAACGTCGTCTAAATCTTCCGGTTGAAACCTGTCGCGGACGTCGAAAAGGGTTTCATCGGCAACCACCCTCTTTCTGCAGCAACGAAGAGAGGCATCGCATTCTCCAACATCTCGGCT
The DNA here is from genome assembly GCF_977016875.1 of Pavona decussata. Taxonomy (NCBI): domain Eukaryota; kingdom Metazoa; phylum Cnidaria; class Anthozoa; order Scleractinia; family Agariciidae; genus Pavona; species Pavona decussata. Next base: position 224,314 of record NW_028145643.1, read on the forward strand.
ACACTGAAGAATTACTTCAGGATCTGCTGGTAAAATCTGGTTGTTGTTAAATGCTAAAACTTGCAGTGTATCTGCAGATCTGACACGGGACATTGCAACGTAGACTAAACCGGGGACAAATTCTTTCGACAAATGTAAAACTACCGCAGGGAGCTTCAACCCCTGCGATTTATGACACATTAGAGCATAGCCCAGGATGACAGAAAATTGGCTTACACTTCCAATTTTCTCGCCCTGGCGATTCCTTTGAACCCATATGACTCTTTCAATGGCAACTGTACCGACCTTCTCGAAGTAAATCAGGAGTTTATTTCCGTCTACACTCTTAAAAGTTCCCATGCTTCCATTTTTTAGGGCATCTGATCTGTTCCACACTAGCATGACTTTACAATCACGCTTTAAGAACAATGTTTTATCCCCCGGAAATTTCATCTTCTGACCTTTTCCGTCGAAGGTGTCATTGTAGCGGAGTAGCTCGCCGTCGCGCTCTTCAAGGGCAGAACGATTGAAAAGAAAGACAGAGTTTTTCTTGAAAAAAATATGCGTTGCCACGCGTTCCGATTGAGGTTCCAGGCTTCTAGATAATTTCTCAATAAATGGGGCGGTTTTTATGCTGCAAGTCCCGAGCCTGACATCCGATAAACAATTCATGAACATTGTGTTGGTATCCGATTGACGCAACACCTTTGTGAGTTGGAATCTGTGAGTTATGGCGTATCCAAATACTCGAGAAATGAACATAAAAGAACCAGAATCAAACGAGCTCGGTACAGGGCGTAGCTGCAAAAACTTACCAGCGATAATAATTTGCTTTCCTGCAAATAGCAAACTCCCTTCCTCGGACTCATCTTCACAGAGTCTGTGATGCACAGCATTCACAAGTGCTAACATACGTGCACTCGACAAAACTCGCCTCATCCCAGATTACTACATCAACCGTTTTAATTTTCTCCGAAACTCCCACGTTACTTGTTGCGCGATCGACAAGTTGACAAGAAGGCATATCTGCCATAGTATGAGTGGACCGTAGATGCAACACCTCGATCATAAACTTGGCAAGCGATTCCACTGGAACATATTAGAGCTACTTTTAGTCCACGCTGTCTGCTGTCATCACGGATGGTATTTACAACTCGGGATTTTCCTGTTCCAGCTTGACCGGTGACCAAGAAACTGAAAAATTTCCGCTTGTTCGGGAGTAAGGTTTTCACCTACACGCGCCATCAAAGAAATTAATTTCACCTTTCAACCATCGGTCCCATGACACAAGTAGAAGTCGAAACTAAATTCAACAGAAGCAGGAGTTAAGAAATGGCCAACGCGTCAAATGTCCTTCTTCTGGCACTACTATATCATACAAAAGGGCGAGCGGAATCTGACTTTTCTAGATGTCACATATGCTCCGTTTGCATTCGCAGCTTTTCGCGGGGTTTCAAACAACCCATGAAGCGTTGGCAGTTTCCTGTGAAATCTGACGCAGCGTACCCTAACAGGGTGTTGATTTGCATGTAGGCAATAGTGCCGTCCCACCCTGACCGAGTGCTGTTTTTGTCGAGCGGATGCGGTCGCTAAGCTGTGATTTTCAAATCTGGTATCTTGGCCGTTGGGTAAACACATGATGCAGCAGCGAGAGAGGCAGATTTGAGCTGGTAAATGAGCGATTTTCAAGCGGTTGCGATGGGATTTCTGAACCAGCGACCTACGGACAGTGAAGCGAGTTATTCACGCTTCGGCTGATTGTGATTTGAAGCGGCTACATCTATTCCTCGGGAATATTTGGGCCTTCGCAGGACGATGGTTCGATTCTGAGCCAGCCAGCCTAACCCTAACCCTAACCCTAACCCTAACCCGAACCTAACCCTAACCCTAACCCTAATGGATCACCACCATCAGCGCTAACTCGCTGAAAACGCTTTAAAAAGGCCTCAAACGCAGGGAAACAACAAAGAGTACAACACGGATACAAGGTAAGGCAGTTTTATTCACAGAACATTAAATTTTAGGTATTTAAATCAAATCCGTAAATTTCCCATACTAACCTTTGTAAATCGAATCTTTCTAACACAACACCGCTCGAAGGCAAGAGTCACTTTCGCATATGGTCATGTCATTTATTTCTCTTATTTCGCGCTTGGGCTGCCTGTGATTTTACTAAGAATATCTAAATGTAATAAATTTCTAGAGACGATTAGTAGAGGCCATGGCGGGATCCTCTTTGATGGTGGCTGAACGTAGATTGTATCCATGGGACACAGTTGTGCGCTGTGGTGGCAAGGTAGCAAGGACGCCAGTGCCAGTGTGGATAAACTTAGTGCATGCTGCGGCGCGCCAATCCGAGAAAGTATGAAGACCACTGCGCACCAGTGCGTCCCTGTAGGGAAGCCCAGGAAAGATTATCTCTAAGGCTTTTTTCTGCACACCCTCAATTAGGAGGCTAAGATATTCCGGCAAATTTGCCCAAACTGGGGAGGCATATCCCAACACTGAACGGATCAGACTGGAGTACACCAGAACTAACTCCCTTTCCATCACATTTGACTTCTTTAAACAGCGCAGAGCGTACAGGCGTTTGCGCGCTCTTTGAACAATGTACTCGCAGTGCGTGCTCCAGCACACATTATCAGTAACATACACATCAAGCAACTTATACATGTGGACGCGCTCGATTTGGGACCCAGAAAGTTGCAAAGGAGGAGGATGGCGCGGCTTATAGTGTAAGGAATCAGTAAACATCTCCTTGCACTTAACTGGGTTGAGGCGCATGCCATGCTCAGTAGCATATGTGCAAATATATCTTGCAATGAACGGCAGAAAACTGGTGGAACACCTAGGTATAATCTCCACCACTGAGAGATCGTCTACGTATTTAGCCCTGATCTTCCAATCTCCTTGATCCCGTTTCTGCCTTACAGACATAAATCTCGCGCACGGTCACTTAACGCCATAACCCCGTGGCCTCGTTCTTTATAACTCTACAGCCACCTTTCCGTGCTCTCCGGACCAGAACCACGGCCAAAGTCATGGAGGAAGCGATACGCAGCGTAGGTGTGGGAAACCAAGGACTCTCAGCCAAAGATTTCCGCCACACTGGAGCGACTGCACCTATTGACTCTGGGCTTCACCCAGACCTTGTTATGAAAACAGGTTGATTAAAAAAGGCCAGACATTTTCGCGATCACTATGTACATTCAAAGCCACAGGAGGACTACACACACGATTATTTATTTCACGAGTAACCGATTAAATAATGATTCTCTACTTAAGCAATAAAGTTTATGGACACTGTTACGTTTAGCTTGAGGTAACCATTGTCAATAATGAACTTTGTTGAGCGACATTGGTCGTTTACATTTCATTTTTGCTTGGTGTGCATGTTCTGTTCAGTGTTTCGTATTGTTCCTGTTATTATGGTGAATTTGGTGGGGATGTACCAGACGGCAAGAACAGGCAATAAAGTTAGTATACACTGTATGTGTAATGCGACATAAGTTTCTCGAAACCTTTGAACAAATGGTAGCCCGGAGCTTAGATTCGGAATTTAAATAAGTAAATAACAAAAAGTAGGGAAGGTAGTACCAAGCAAACTCGAAGTTAATTAGGGTGGCCCTCAAGAGTCGAATTGGAATTTAGAAGTGTTGGTTTTTGTGGAGCGTGGAAAACCCGAGAAGCTCGTAGCAGGCATAAGGTTTATCAAAAGTCCCGATAACTTTTCGGGGTGCTTTTCGGATTTTTTTTGTTTTTTTGTCCTCTTTTTTTTAATTATTAATTTTTTTTCAGGTCCGAAAAGTGTTTCTCAAAACACCCGAAAGAGAAGTTTCGTCAAAACTACCAATTTTGCCATATCCACCAATTTCACTAAATTGTTCGCTGTCGTGGCCTCCTTCTATTGAACCTCAGCGTTTGGCTAGATTCCGTCAAATTGGCCATTTTCGTTATTACATCCATTTCTCGACTTTACTACATGTACCTAAAAGATAAAACACTAGTTATCTCTGAATTCGGACAAATTGAAAGACAATAGCGTTGTGAGAAACATGAATCATTTTTATCTAATCACAACCGACTGAGTGCAAAAATACAAAAACCGACAAAGTGAATCGAAATCTAGAGTGCTTACCATTTACGCAAACCACCCGGATGGAAATTTTCGGCCGAAATACGAAATGATTTAGCTTGTCTTAACAGAAGATGGATAACATGCAAAAAGTAATAAAAATGCATCTCTTTGACCAGAAGCCCATAATTCATAATTTCAGAAGTACTCCAAATGGAATGATGCGTACCATTTGATTTTCCGACTGAAATTTCTAGGTTTTCCATGTAAATGGTAAGCACTCCTAGACTCTATTTCCTCCACTCTCTCTACTACGGTGTTCGTCCCTCCCCGAGAGAGACTCGGAGATATATACATAGAGAGAGAGAGAGCTCTTCCGGGAAGGAGCGCGGGCTCATTTTCCCGAAGAGAGGCTCCGCCAGTCAGCGTTTTAACATGACCTACAGTGAGAAACGTAACAGTTGTTTAATCTTGAACTTCAGATTCCACGTCATTGAAAGGTGCAGCAAATGCTGTACAAAAGAATCATGGCCTAATTATTTCCGATTCTAGATTCTACGTGTACATGCAGGTTACCTACACCTGATTATTGCGTCATTATGTAAGTCGAAAGACCTACGATATAACAGATACTGAAAACACCAAGAGATGAGATGAGATGAGACCCCATGAAAGTTGTACTTAAGTCGCTATTATCATGCATGGATCTATTGGCTCTCACGACTATAAACAAATAGAACAACAAAATGTATAATATGATTCAATAATTGTTATTTCAGTCACTGTCCAACTTGATGGAGTGTATGCCTGTGTTTATTTATCTGCCGCGGTTACCTTCCCACTTCTTCTTAGTCTTTTTATGTTGAAACGACTTTCCGGAAATTTAAGAAAAAAGTGACAAGTAATGTAAAAAGAAATGAAGTATAAAGTACACGTAATGCTTATTCTCGAAATTGATCTGAGAAAGAAAAACAAGACTGGTGAATTTTGAATGCCTGCCAGCCTGAAATGTAAGTGCAAAGCAACAAATGGAATTTAGTTTCTTCTGTTGTTGAAAGTCACTCACAAAGTGTAGTAATACATACATCTGAAAGCCAACTTCGCTTTCTCCAATGTATCAGCTGGCCCGAAAATATGAGATCAAGTGCATTGCATGCATGTCTGGATTATCAAGAGAGTTGATCACTAAAGGTAAATTGGCCACCGTAAAGAGATGCAAAGTGCTGACGTTTAGAGCGTCAGGCCTTCGTCAGAGCGCATCACACGCAGTTTAGAAAAGATTCAAATGAATGTAGAAATAGGCCTACTCTGGGACCTTAAGTCGCCTTAAGTCGCTTAAAGTCGCCTTAAGAGCGGCTGACTGAGAATATCGAGAACTCGCGGTCAAAACTGAAATTTCGGATTTCCTCATATTTTGTCAGAAGAATCCCTTTGGAGAACTATTTACGACAATAACAATAAAACTTTCCAAAGATTTTTCGTTTTCGAGAATTCCGGCATAATGTGAAACGCCGTGATCGCGTCGCAGCCGGCGTTAAATTTTGACGCGATTTGGTGCATTTTCAAATCACTCGGGAAGGAAGACGGCTCAGCGTCTTAAAACGATCTTTTGAAGTTAAGTTAGGCATCCTTCTGAGAATACGGTCTTATGAAAATATTGCTGGAGGATTCTTATTTACATGCAGTTTTCAAAGTCCGAAGAATCCTATTTTCAGGATTTTTGTTGACACTTGAAATTGTGGAAACTTTGCGGACAAAATTCTTTTCCTGGTACATCGAAATTTACAACGAAAGTTACACTAAAGAAAAGCTCTATTCTTGTGCTGCAACATATAACAAATTCAGCTTGGGTAATTTAAAAGCCAGCCTTTGACGGAATAAAACACATAGGGAATTCTTGACAATTTTTTTCAAAAAATTCCAGTGGTCACGCAAGGACAAGATGACATATTTTTTTTGTTTCAATAAATTATTGTTTGTGTGTTATTTTTACCGGAGAATTATAAAATTCTTGTTCCAAAACTAAATCTAATGATCCAATAAGTTTTGCATGTTTTATATACCTTAAATAAAATAGGTCTAACTAGGGAGTGAGATGTAACCCCAAATTTGAAAAGGTCAAAGTGTCTGCTCGTCCAGATCTCAACCAATTTTTTTCATTGTCACATGGTGCATCTAGAACCAAGTATTTATGATATATCTTACTAAATAAGAACTTGTTTCAATAATAATGCTAATTACAGGCGTTAAAATCACGTTTGGGTTTGTGAAGCTGTACAAAGTAGGCACGTTTTCCAGATCACAGCCGTGTCAACAACATGCCGACTGTTGAACTCCTCACATGTGAACACTTAAAAATGAGGAAATATTTCGAGGCAAAATCTTGTCCTGGTACATCGAAACTTACAATAACAGGTATGCTTGAGGTACGATCTGTTATTTTACTGCGACATGTAAGAAATCTAGTCTGGGTATAACATTTATAGTCAAGTGTTAACAATTTTTTTGTGTCTATTTTCTTCGAACTGATATCGCCAGTGGTCACGCAAGTACTAGTTAACACATTTGAAATACATTTAGTTTGTATAATATATTTTCCCTAGAGAATGACAAAGTTATCGCTACAGTACAAAATGTAATACTCTAAACAGTTTTTCATTGCTCTGTATTCCTATACAAAAAATTATTCACAGTTAGAGTGAGTGATAACTAATCTAAGTAATGCCACAGCAAAATTTGTAAAAGCCGATTGCCGTGGTATGTTTTCCGTAACATCAAATTTCATTATTGTGACAATTTGCTCAGTTCTTAAATGAAGCTTTATGAAATAGCGACATTTTCTACTTCACAGTCGATAGCTAGGGTTAATGACCGTTAATGACAGGTTTATGTTTTTATAACTACAGTGTAGTATCCGAGTTGTATTTACCCGCCGCTTCGATACCGCTGATATGAGATAAAATTCCATTTTGCCCGGCCCTTTGGCATATTTTCGAGTAGGTTTGATCTACACGTGGCATTGCTCGCTGAAGACGAAACTTCCATCAAACAAACGCTGCGGTATTTTCATCTTTTTCGCAGGAGTTTAACACGAACCCGTGTAGCGTTTGTCTAAACGACCTTTATCGTAGCTAATTTTAAAACAGCATTTTCTGAGTCTTTTTGAGTATTTTCTTCCATAGTAAAGAAAATAACATTGATTTAATGCTGGTTACAACGCATTCAACTTGTTAATAGATACATAAGTTTGCTGAAAATAATCCCTAGATCCCTGGCGCTTGATTTTTCCAACCGGCCCTCAAACAATCTTAGTGAATAGAGGACAATGAATGTAGTTATAAATGCGGAGAGAAGAGGAAGCGAGGAAACTATTGTTTTATCTAAGAGGAGGGTACCATGTGGTATAGAGACACAATAAAACTTAAACAAAAAGAGAAAAAATAATATTAAAAAACCGCAATGGTCTCAGCAATCATTCTATCGCTGTGGCTACTTTAATTTGAACGAATTAATTTGAATCTCCTTCAGTACACACATACCCTTGCACGTAAAAGGTATTCAACAATAATCCGAAGTATTTCCGCACTACAGATGTCATTTAATAGTAACTGCAGGTTTCTCATGCTCACAAAAAAGCAAAGCAACATGCTGTACCTCTAAGGCCTTTATTCGATTCACCATGATGATGATGATGATGATGATGATGATGATGTGAATGATGATGATGATGATGATGATGATGATTTAGGGCTTATTGAGGCATCTCTCGACCCCTTCCGACTAAACTAGACGTCTAAACTAGATGTCTACTGTCTTCGTTGGCAGTAGCCTCCCCCGCAGTCGTTTTGAGGGGACTCGGGGAGGAGGTAATACGAGTCCCCTAAAAACGACTGCGTGGTAGGCTACCGCCAACCGTAGACATCTCGACGGCGCGGGCAGATGGTCAGATTGTTATTTGACTCTTCCTTTCAGAATATCAAATTCTATCAATGTAAAGATCATTGAAGCTTGATCAGAAAATATCACCGCTGTTTGTTTTCCATCAATGTAAAGTCAGTAAAGTCAAATGTCCAATCAACAACATCAGATGATCGATAACTTTACTAACATGCGCGCGCGCGAGGATTAATTACATTTCACTGTCAGTTTTGTCGTCAGCAAACACCTTCCTGGCGTTGGGACCTGGATGACTGGAGATATCTTTTTGGCATACACCCAAAGAAACGCAGGTTGCTGTAACTGAGTACGAACTTTGACCGCAAACCGGGCTCGTCGTCTATCAAGGCCGAAAATGAGCACTGAGCCATAAATGCAACCGAAAATATATAGAAACTCCAAAATATGACATCACGGAAGAAGAAATACAGTTTCTAGTACCGAGCAAACCACTCCAAACCAAGAACGCACATTGCTATTAATGACCATTTTGCGTCATTGTTTATAAATAGCAAGTTTAAAATAGTATGTACACAGTGATGGCCATAATATGCAAACAACCTTGGTTATTTTCTGATGTTCTTCCATCCGGATCGGACTGAGAAGGGTGGGCTATTGCTCGTATTTATGGGGATGGTTTATTAAATGCCTATTTTGCAGGCATTGGAACGGTAAGTGCTCGCTCAAATATACTATAGCCGTGTAGCTGTTGAACTAAGGCCAGCCTTGCACTAAAGTGAAAGCATGATTTTGAATTCTCTCCCGGCTCTGATATCTCAGTTCTGTTTATGATATATAGTCTAGGACCTGCAAATTAAAAACACAGATGCCTTGTTCTTCAGCTTTTAGAATTCTCGTCTTCGCTTGTCCAGCTCTATCAGTACGGTAGTGCCTGTCACGGCGACATTTTATTGACGGTGAGGCCTAGGATGAGATGCATCTTTGACAAACCTAGGATTTATAAAAACTGCAACTTTTGCGCAACTTTTCTCAACGTTTTTCACGCAAGTCGATTAGTTATTTAATGAAACATTATCGTCTGTTGGGGGTTTCAGATACACTTTGATATGAAATATTTACTGATTTTGTTTCGTATCCTTCGCATTGTTGACGCTGGCGTACCGAGGGAAGCGTGACATAACACCTGAACGTTTCATTTTTTCGTTTGCGATAATAGGAATGAAATTAATTTTTATACGGATAAATCCATCAACACATGAGATTTTGTTTCCGAATAATAACTTAGTTTTATTACACCAGAAATGAAACATAAACAATAAATTTATTTTAAACTTATTAACTTGTCCTTGCGTGACCACTGCCATTTTTGAAAAAAAAATATATTAAAATTCCCTATGTGTTTACTTCCGTCAACGCTTGGATTTTAAATTACCCAAGCTGGATTTTTTATATATTGCAGTACATGTATAGAGCTTTTCTAAAGTATAATACTTGCTACAAATTTCGATGTACCAGGACACGATATTTGTCCGCAAAGTTTCCACAATTTCCAGTGTTAGCAAAAATACTGAAAGTAGGAATCTTCGGACTTTGAACACTGCATGTAAATAAGGATCCTCGAGCAATATTTTCATAAGACCGTATTCTCAGAAGGATGCCTAACTTAACTTCAAAAGATCGTTTTAATACGGTAAGCCGTCTTCCTTCCCGAGCGATTTGAAAATGCACCAAATCTCGCCAAAATTTAACGCCGGCTGCGACGCGATCACAGCATTTCACATTATGCCGGAATTCTCGAAAACAGAAACACTTTGGAAAGTTTAATTGTTATTGTCGTAAATAGTTCTCCAAAGGGATTCTTCTGACAAAATATGAGGGAATCCGAAAATACAGTTTTTTATACCGCGAGTTCTCGATATTCTCAGTCAGCCGCTCTTAATCACGTACACTACATCCAAGGAAAGGATGAACATTCTATAGCAAAACAATCCCTAAGAATATCTGTTGACCTTAATTATAGCGGTCAAGCTAGCTTTTACTCCAGTCTCATGAAGATGATCGAGTGAATACTATAATTTCCCCAACTTTAATTATTACACATTGAATGAAAATAACATCAAACAATATATAGATCTTATGAAAAAGAAATATATCTCTTATTGGCACCAAACCCTTCAACACTCACAAAAACTCAGCTTTTATTACACAATCAAAAAAACTTTTGGCCCCTCTACTTACCTAGATCTCACAAGGAAAAACGCTTCTAGGAAAGCATTAGTGAAACTAAGAATAAGCAGCCACAAGCTTTTGATTGAAACAGGAAGATACGACAACATACCCCGTAATGAAAGGGTGTGTAATGTTTGCAACCGTAAAACCATTGAAGACGAAATTCATTTTTTATTAGATTGCCCAAGTTACTCTTCTTTAGGAGATATGTTCTTTTCTAAAATAGAACCTAGCCTTCCATTAACACGACTATTAGTAAAAGAAACTTTACTATCGCATATAATGAACTCAACAGACTATTTTATAAACACTCAATTAATTTCATTTGTTTCCTCGTGCTTCAAATTGAGAGATAAACTTCTCTACGGAATGATTACTTCTACTCTATGAAAAGTTTAAAATAAGCAAAGACTTCAGTTACTTTATTTTATTTTATTTTATTTTAAGTTATCTTAAGAATTAGTTAACGAATCAATAATTAGCTATGAATAGCTTTTGCAATACTGTATTTGTTATAGTCATGCAAATAAAGCTTGTTGTTGTTGTTGTTGTTGTTGTTGTATCGTCGCAAAAGAACGGCCTCGGTTTTTTAAGTGCACCTATGCCAGAGGAGATAATCTTGGCAGTCTTATTAACATGTTTGGACCGCGAAAGATTTTGATCGATGTAAAGTCCTAAGGATTTGGTGTGGGGCACTCTATCAATTTCGTGACCTTCAATTTGTACAGTAAGTGAATGGCCACTTGTAGTACTAGCCAGTCTCTGCCGTGAGCCTATTAACATTAATTCCGTTTTGGCAATATTCAGGCTGAGCTTATTTACATTGAGCCATTCATGAAGGTTAGCTAGTACTGCTTAACTAATACCGCTTAATACAGGACCTCTAATATCAAAGAACAAATTCTCCTATCTTGTCCCGTTACTTTTCTTATAAAAAGTACTGTGGAGATTTTACAGGGCCGTACATAGCGCGGGGGCAGAGCCCCCTCCAGGAAAACTCAATTTGTTTCTAACATCACACTGATCACAAGAAAATCGACTAATTGACGGAAAAAATATTCCTTCGAAGTGAATTCCAAATGACTATTTTGGAAAATCTTTAGAAGCAAAAGCCAGTACCAATAACCAGTTTTCTTATGAAAATAATGATTTTGTCAGTTTGGGCTGCCTATGAGTTAGAATTCGGTGTGTAAATAAAGACTGACAAGCCTACGTCACTTTCTGGCGCTTGTTTTAGCCTTTTTAAATCTAGCTTATACCAGTAGGTTTTTTTTTAAAGGGATAAATTGGTTTTAAAAGCCTGCGCTGCTCGCAAGTATTTGTAGCGGGTTTGGATTTAACCATCGTATGTTCATCATCCGACAGGTCATTTTCACCTAACGATTTTCCAGTTTCCTCTTTTGAATTCTCTGACCTCTTATGCCGTGTGTTCAACGACGTTGTTTTTATACCACATAGGGCATTTCAGCTAGGTTTGGCTTGGCTCTTTTAAGTGCTTGATAGTTTTAACTGCCTTTCTTGTTGAGATTTGGGTAATGTTAGGACAGGAATTAATCATTGCTTGTATCGTGCAATGAGCTTCATTCTGTAATTGCTGCAATGCCGGGCGCGGATATAAGTGTTTGTCACAAGCAGTTGTGTTTCTTGGCACGGCTATTTCGATTTTTAGTTCTCTAGTAATCGTTGTAGCGTGTTATAGAGCTATGCAACGTGTCACAGTAATACTGAAAAGGCTTGAATTGTATTTAAATAACGAGTGTGTTTTTGCAAATGCTTCGCTCCACTGATATAGTGCGTTTGAATTGTGGAGGCTCAGTCAGTTTTCTCCCTTTGTTTGCAGCAGTGCATAGACTGTGTTTTAAAATGAGAGACAATATTTGCTTCAAGCTAAACAAGATGTTAACTCCATAAAAAGACCGTAAACGTCTTAGAGGCAACTTTTTGTGTATTAAGCGGTCAAAAAATACAGGGAAATGTATGGAAAGTTCAAAACACGACTGGACGCTTTCCGTCACGGTTACATCCCTCCAATTTTTTTCTTAAAATCCTTTTTCTAGTGCCAAAAGTTTCCAATTCATGAATTTTTCAGAAGCGATGTTTTATGGAAATTATTTGACATCGGATTTCCATACAAACACTGTTATTTCAAGCCTGTTATTTTTCAGAAGCGATGTTTTATGAAAATTATTTGACATCGGATTTCCATACAAACACTGTTATTTCAAGCCTGTTTGCCTACCCGTCAAAATGGCCTCGAAAACCGTGATAAGGCCTATTCTAGAAAGTAACTAAAGGTGGATTTCCACTGTCGCGTAAATTTTACGTGCGTACAGACGTGCATTGAGCTGGCTTTACGTACCTAAATAAAATAAGAAGCGATGTATCAGTCGCGTGCGTAAACGTAAAAAGTTGAATGCTGTTCAACTTTTTACATTTACGCACGCCGCTCATACATCGCGTCTTATTTTATTTACGTACGTAAAGCCAGCTCAATTCACGTCTGTAGGCAGGTAAAATTTACGCGACAGTGGAACTCCACCTTAAGGCATTTGCGGAAAGTCTGATTGTGTTGATTAGCTAGGTAAACTTACGGTATTTAACTGAAAGGACGTTTTCTCACAAAGAAGTGCGAAAATAACAACATAAGTTAAGCGATGGTCCTTGAAACGAACAACTTCACAGCTAGAATAATCAATGACATCGCTAATTCGAAAATATTTCGTTCTCGATCTAAAGCAAACACGACAGTGAAATTAAAAGAAACAACATAAAATAAAACATGATTGTTCAAGACTTACTGAGACCTTTAAGTTGTTTTCCTGTCAGGTCCATTCGCTCCCCAGCAAAGTCACAACTGATACCGTTCTGTCGATCGCCTGAATCGCTGATCCACTGACCGCGCGCTTATTTCTCTTCGCAAAGAAGGCCTGAAAGTCAATGTAATCATCCTGTTAATGTGATCATCATGTTACATGTTGTCGCCGAAACGTCATGTTTTAATCTCGCTACTTTTTATTCTGAAATAATACAACAGTCCTGGCAAAAGAAACCTCTGACACCGCAGGTCTCTTATGCCAGCGGAGATGGTCTTGTGCTCAGTCCGACAAAGAGGGAGAGGAAAGCCGGCCCCTAGACCTTATTAGGCAAACCCCTTTCGGCTAGCGCTCACATCTGACTGTCTAAAATTGAGTTGCATCTACATATAACATGAACAGCTGTCTTCCAAGTGGTACGTCTTGAGGTACATGCTAAAACTCACAAAATGAATAAAGAAATACCTCGTTGTTTATTTCAACAAAATGATCAGGCAATGATCAAAAGTATGAAAAGCTAGGGGGAAAAACACACTTGTGATTAGTTCACGGTCAAGCGCATGCGCGAGCAGACCGGCTCAAAAATAAATTGTACGGGTCGACACTAAATTCGATGCGACCTTGTGGTGGAACAATCTGTTGAAATCGCGCCCGAATTTGGATCATCCGCTCTTCGTTCTTCCCTTTTTATAATCTTTGTTTCCTGTTGTAAATATAAGTTCGATTTTTGTAAGGTTAAAAGTGTTTTAGCATCCGAAAACGACATTTATGTCGATGGCGCGGCCGACCGGCGACGGGACGTTCTGTGGACTCTCTGGAAGCACAGAAGTTAAGCGGACAGAGTGGAGTGGATGTAGAAATCCTGTGCGGTTAACAAGATACGTCCACCAAACGTGGAAAATTGGTAAAGGGATAAGTCTGTTTAAAATAGACAACGATTTCGCGGCACATCTGCTTTCGCTGGAAATGGCAAAGGTCACCAACTGGCTTTGGATGAACTCGCGAGGGTTTTCTAGATTTCAATCGTACTGTTTGTTCATATGGAATTCAACTGTCAAAAACGGAGAATTCGACGGACAAACAGCATCAAACATCAGTGTTTTGCTTTGGATGGAAAAAATTGTACAACAGTGAGACGCGAAGCGAATAAATATGAGATCAAATGTGCGAGTTAGTTGTAGTCTATTAGCGGGCTCGAATAGCGGGCAGTAGAAAAAAATCCAAAAGATTTGTGGCAAACGACAAAATCTATTGTAAGGTATTCATTTATCTATACAATTATGGTCATTTCGAATGGCAAACGCAGTTTTGATTTGCCACTATGGCAGAGTTTTCTCAAATGCATTCCAGCATCTCGGAAGGACGCTCAGTGTTGTTACTAAACAGTCGCATCGCTTCTTGAAGCTTGCGGATTTCTCGTTCTTCGCCTTCTCGCTGGTCTAATAAAATCAGGTTATCGAGTCTACACACTATATAGTAAGTTTATCACTGAATGCTGATGAAATACTGGATTTAGGGAGCTTCTCGGCTTTTCGAACCGCGCGTAATAAAAAAAGGTCGATGCCGCGAGATATCGACATTGTACTAAAATAAAACCGTATACGTTCGCATAAGTTCTGGCATTTCTTGAATGTCCAAGCGGCGCTGCAAAAATCCCCATGTGTTTTACATGGACAGCCTTTTTGTTTCTTTCTGAAACGTGACCAAAACACTGGCCGGTCATGTCAGTTTCATTTTTATGCCAGCAAGTTATACTGAAGACTTGCCCGCCGTATCCCGCCGGTGTTGTGTACTCGCTTCTAATTGGTCCAAAAACAATTGGCTTGACAGCGCTTACGTTATCGCTCGCACATGCGCCGAACCGTGAAACTCTCCCTTTAACGACAAGAGAATCTTTTCATTATTTTAATTTTGTATTACAAAAAAAAAATAGGCCTTTCAGGTACTCCGGAGACTGATCATTTAAAGTTTTAAACATGATTTTCAATTTTTGCTTCTTCCTTCTGGTACAGAGATTATCCCCGGTGCCAGCTTACCGCGTAGGGCGGTAGCGCTAGAATAGTAATCTGACTTTGTTATGACCCGAATGGCGCGAGTTTGTAGTTTTTGTAATTTGTCAGCTAATTCGTTGCTGAGACCGTCCCACACAGGACAGAAATAATCAAAATATGGTTCAATAAGGGCTCCATATAGTAATATTGCTGTATTTTTCAAAAAAGCACAAAAAAATGCGATTATACCTTTCACACAGGCGATGAATTAATAGTATAGTACAAGACTACACTTACTTAGGAACTCGCATTTCGTCTTCCGGAAATTTCACACTTTCGCTTGAACATCTTCGACAAAAAGCTCTTCATGCTTTCTTTAGTCTAAGACGACACACTGATTTTAGTACACTGAAACCTTCACTTGCATGTAAAATTTTTGGTACAATGATTCAGCCAATTCTAACCTACAATAATGAAGTGTGGGGTGCCTCTGTTAAATCAGATTTTAAGTCGGGGGAAGGCTCCAGAATTGAAAAAACACATTTACATTTCTGTAAACGCTATTTAGAAGTACATAATAAGTCATCCAACGTTGCATGTAGAGCTGAACTTGGCAGATTTCCTCTAATCGTTGACATAAATAAAAAGATACTTAATCACGTACACTACATCCAAGGAAAGGATGAACATTCTATAGCAAAACAATCCCTAAGAATATCTGTTGACCTTAATTATAGCGGTTAAACTAGCTTTTTCTCCAGTCTCATGAAGATGATCGAGTGAATACTATAATTTCCCCAACTTTAATTATTACACATTGAATGAAAATAACATCAAACAATATATAGATCTTATGAAAAAGAAATATATCTCTTATTGGCACCAAACCCTTCAACACTCACAAAAACTCAGCTTTTATTACACAATCAAAAAAACTTTTGGCCCCTCTACTTACCTAGATCTCACAAGGAAAAACGCTTCTAGGAAAGCATTAGTGAAACTAAGAATAAGCAGCCACAAGCTTTTGATTGAAACAGGAAGATACGACAACATACCCCGTAATGAAAGGGTGTGTAATGTTTGCAACCGTAAAACCATTGAAGACGAAATTCATTTTTTATTAGATTGCCCAAGTTACTCTTCTTTAGGAGATATGTTCTTTTCTAAAATAGAACCTAGCCTTCCATTAACACGACTATTAGTAAAAGAAACTTTACTATCGCATATAATGAACTCAACAGACTATTTTATAAACACTCAATTAATTTCATTTGTTTCCTCGTGCTTCAAATTGAGAGATAAACTTCTCTACGGAATGATTACTTCTACTCTATGAAAAGTTTAAAATAAGCAAAGACTTCAGTTACTTTATTTTATTTTATTTTATTTTAAGTTATCTTAAGAATTAGTTAACGAATCAATAATTAGCTATGAATAGCTTTTGCAATACTGTATTTGTTATAGTCATGCAAATAAAGCTTGTTGTTGTTGTTGTTGTTGTTGTTGTATCGTCGCAAAAGAACGGCCTCGGTTTTTTAAGTGCACCTATGCCAGAGGAGATAATCTTGGCAGTCTTATTAACATGTTTGGACCGCGAAAGATTTTGATCGATGTAAAGTCCTAAGGATTTGGTGTGGGGCACTCTATCAATTTCGTGACCTTCAATTTGTACAGTAAGTGAATGGCCACTTGTAGTACTAGCCAGTCTCTGCCGTGAGCCTATTAACATTAATTCCGTTTTGGCAATATTCAGGCTGAGCTTATTTACATTGAGCCATTCATGAAGGTTAGCTAGTACTGCTTAACTAATACCGCTTAATACAGGACCTCTAATATCAAAGAACAAATTCTCCTATCTTGTCCCGTTACTTTTCTTATAAAAAGTACTGTGGAGATTTTACAGGGCCGTACATAGCGCGGGGGCAGAGCCCCCTCCAGGAAAACTCAATTTGTTTCTAACATCACACTGATCACAAGAAAATCGACTAATTGACGGAAAAAATATTCCTTCGAAGTGAATTCCAAATGACTATTTTGGAAAATCTTTAGAAGCAAAAGCCAGTACCAATAACCAGTTTTCTTATGAAAATAATGATTTTGTCAGTTTGGGCTGCCTATGAGTTAGAATTCGGTGTGTAAATAAAGACTGACAAGCCTACGTCACTTTCTGGCGCTTGTTTTAGCCTTTTTAAATCTAGCTTATACCAGTAGGTTTTTTTTTAAAGGGATAAATTGGTTTTAAAAGCCTGCGCTGCTCGCAAGAATTTGTAGCGGGTTTGGATTTAACCATCGTATGTTCATCATCCGACAGGTCATTTTCACCTAACGATTTTCCAGTTTCCTCTTTTGAATTCTCTGACCTCTTATGCCGTGTGTTCAACGACGTTGTTTTTATACCACATAGGGCATTTCAGCTAGGTTTGGCTTGGCTCTTTTAAGTGCTTGATAGTTTTAACTGCCTTTCTTGTTGAGATTTGGGTAATGTTAGGACAGGAATTAATCATTGCTTGTATCGTGCAATGAGCTTCATTCTGTAATTGCTGCAATGCCGGGCGCGGATATTAGTGTTTGTCACAAGCAGTTGTGTTTCTTGGCACGGCTATTTGGATTTTTAGTTCTCTAGTAATCGTTGTAGCGTGTTATAGAGCTATGCAACGTGTCACAGTAATACTGAAAAGGCTTGAATTGTATTTAAATAACGAGTGTGTTTTTGCAAATGCTTCGCTCCACTGATATAGTGCGTTTGAATTGTGGAGGCTCAGTCAGTTTTCTCCCTTTGTTTGCAGCAGTGCATAGACTGTGTTTTAAAATGAGAGACAATATTTGCTTCAAGCTAAACAAGATGTTAACTCCATAAAAAGACCGTAAACGTCTTAGAGGCAACTTTTTGTGTATTAAGCGGTCAAAAAATACAGGGAAATGTATGGAAAGTTCAAAACACGACTGGACGCTTTCCGTCACGGTTACATCCCTCCAATTTTTTTCTTAAAATCCTTTTTCTAGTGCCAAAAGTTTCCAATTCATGAATTTTTCAGAAGCGATGTTTTATGGAAATTATTTGACATCGGATTTCCATACAAACACTGTTATTTCAAGCCTGTTATTTTTCAGAAGCGATGTTTTATGAAAATTATTTGACATCGGATTTCCATACAAACACTGTTATTTCAAGCCTGTTTGCCTACCCGTCAAAATGGCCTCGAAAACCGTGATAAGGCCTATTCTAGAAAGTAACTAAAGGTGGATTTCCACTGTCGCGTAAATTTTACGTGCGTACAGACGTGCATTGAGCTGGCTTTACGTACCTAAATAAAATAAGAAGCGATGTATCAGTCGCGTGCGTAAACGTAAAAAGTTGAATGCTGTTCAACTTTTTACATTTACGCACGCCGCTCATACATCGCGTCTTATTTTATTTACGTACGTAAAGCCAGCTCAATTCACGTCTGTAGGCAGGTAAAATTTACGCGACAGTGGAACTCCACCTTAAGGCATTTGCGGAAAGTCTGATTGTGTTGATTAGCTAGGTAAACTTACGGTATTTAACTGAAAGGACGTTTTCTCACAAAGAAGTGCGAAAATAACAACATAAGTTAAGCGATGGTCCTTGAAACGAACAACTTCACAGCTAGAATAATCAATGACATCGCTAATTCGAAAATATTTCGTTCTCGATCTAAAGCAAACACGACAGTGAAATTAAAAGAAACAACATAAAATAAAACATGATTGTTCAAGACTTACTGAGACCTTTAAGTTGTTTTCCTGTCAGGTCCATTCGCTCCCCAGCAAAGTCACAACTGATACCGTTCTGTCGATCGCCTGAATCGCTGATCCACTGACCGCGCGCTTATTTCTCTTCGCAAAGAAGGCCTGAAAGTCAATGTAATCATCCTGTTAATGTGATCATCATGTTACATGTTGTCGCCGAAACGTCATGTTTTAATCTCGCTACTTTTTATTCTGAAATAATACAACAGTCCTGGCAAAAGAAACCTCTGACACCGCAGGTCTCTTATGCCAGCGGAGATGGTCTTGTGCTCAGTCCGACAAAGAGGGAGAGGAAAGCCGGCCCCTTGACCTTATTAGGCAAACCCCTTTCGGCTAGCGCTCACATCTGACTGTCTAAAATTGAGTTGCATCTACATATAACATGAACAGCTGTCTTCCAAGTGGTACGTCTTGAGGTACATGCTAAAACTCACAAAATGAATAAAGAAATACCTCGTTGTTTATTTCAACAAAATGATCAGGCAATGATCAAAAGTATGAAAAGCTAGGGGGAAAAACACACTTGTGATTAGTTCACGGTCAAGCGCATGCGCGAGCAGACCGGCTCAAAAATAAATTGTACGGGTCGACACTAAATTCGATGCGACCTTGTGGTGGAACAATCTGTTGAAATCGCGCCCGAATTTGGATCATCCGCTCTTCGTTCTTCCCTTTTTATAATCTTTGTTTCCTGTTGTAAATATAAGTTCGATTTTTGTAAGGTTAAAAGTGTTTTAGCATCCGAAAACGACATTTATGTCGATGGCGCGGCCGACCGGCGACGGGACGTTCTGTGGACTCTCTGGAAGCACAGAAGTTAAGCGGACAGAGTGGAGTGGATGTAGAAATCCTGTGCGGTTAACAAGATACGTCCACCAAACGTGGAAAATTGGTAAAGGGATAAGTCTGTTTAAAATAGACAACGATTTCGCGGCACATCTGCTTTCGCTGGAAATGGCAAAGGTCACCAACTGGCTTTGGATGAACTCGCGAGGGTTTTCTAGATTTCAATCGTACTGTTTGTTCATATGGAATTCAACTGTCAAAAACGGAGAATTCGACGGACAAACAGCATCAAACATCAGTGTTTTGCTTTGGATGGAAAAAATTGTACAACAGTGAGACGCGAAGCGAATAAATATGAGATCAAATGTGCGAGTTAGTTGTAGTCTATTAGCGGGCTCGAATAGCGGGCAGTAGAAAAAAATCCAAAAGATTTGTGGCAAACGACAAAATCTATTGTAAGGTATTCATTTATCTATACAATTATGGTCATTTCGAATGGCAAACGCAGTTTTGATTTGCCACTATGGCAGAGTTTTCTCAAATGCATTCCAGCATCTCGGAAGGACGCTCAGTGTTGTTACTAAACAGTCGCATCGCTTCTTGAAGCTTGCGGATTTCTCGTTCTTCGCCTTCTCGCTGGTCTAATAAAATCAGGTTATCGAGTCTACACACTATATAGTAAGTTTATCACTGAATGCTGATGAAATACTGGATTTAGGGAGCTTCTCGGCTTTTCGAACCGCGCGTAATAAAAAAAGGTCGATGCCGCGAGATATCGACATTGTACTAAAATAAAACCGTATACGTTCGCATAAGTTCTGGCATTTCTTGAATGTCCAAGCGGCGCTGCAAAAATCCCCATGTGTTTTACATGGACAGCCTTTTTGTTTCTTTCTGAAACGTGACCAAAACACTGGCCGGTCATGTCAGTTTCATTTTTATGCCAGCAAGTTATACTGAAGACTTGCCCGCCGTATCCCGCCGGTGTTGTGTACTCGCTTCTAATTGGTCCAAAAACAATTGGCTTGACAGCGCTTACGTTATCGCTCGCACATGCGCCGAACCGTGAAACTCTCCCTTTAACGACAAGAGAATCTTTTCATTATTTTAATTTTGTATTACAAAAAAAAAATAGGCCTTTCAGGTACTCCGGAGACTGATCATTTAAAGTTTTAAACATGATTTTCAATGTTTGCTTCTTCCTTCTGGTACAGAGATTATCCCCGGTGCCAGCTTACCGCGTAGGGCGGTAGCGCTAGAATAGTAATCTGACTTTGTTATGACCCGAATGGCGCGAGTTTGTAGTTTTTGTAATTTGTCAGCTAATTCGTTGCTGAGACCGTCCCACACAGGACAGAAATAATCAAAATATGGTTCAATAAGGGCTCCATATAGTAATATTGCTGTATTTTTCAAAAAAGCACAAAAAAATGCGATTATACCTTTCACACAGGCGATGAATTAATAGTATAGTACAAGACTACACTTACTTAGGAACTCGCATTTCGTCTTCCGGAAATTTCACACTTTCGCTTGAACATCTTCGACAAAAAGCTCTTCATGCTTTCTTTAGTCTAAGACGACACACTGATTTTAGTACACTGAAACCTTCACTTGCATGTAAAATTTTTGGCACAATGATTCAGCCAATTCTAACCTACAATAATGAAGTGTGGGGTGCCTCTGTTAAATCAGATTTTAAGTCGTGGGAAGGCTCCAGAATTGAAAAAACACATTTACATTTCTGTAAACGCTATTTAGAAGTACATAATAAGTCATCCAACGTTGCATGTAGAGCTGAACTTGGCAGATTTCCTCTAATCGTTGACATAAATAAAAAGATACTTAATCACGTACACTACATCCAAGGAAAGGATGAACATTCTATAGCAAAACAATCCCTAAGAATATCTGTTGACCTTAATTATAGCGGTTAAACTAGCTTTTTCTCCAGTCTCATGAAGATGATCGAGTGAATACTATAATTTCCCCAACTTTAATTATTACACATTGAATGAAAATAACATCAAACAATATATAGATCTTATGAAAAAGAAATATATCTCTTATTGGCACCAAACCCTTCAACACTCACAAAAACTCAGCTTTTATTACACAATCAAAAAAACTTTTGGCCCCTCTACTTACCTAGATCTCACAAGGAAAAACGCTTCTAGGAAAGCATTAGTGAAACTAAGAATAAGCAGCCACAAGCTTTTGATTGAAACAGGAAGATACGACAACATACCCCGTAATGAAAGGGTGTGTAATGTTTGCAACCGTAAAACCATTGAAGACGAAATTCATTTTTTATTAGATTGCCCAAGTTACTCTTCTTTAGGAGATATGTTCTTTTCTAAAATAGAACCTAGCCTTCCATTAACACGACTATTAGTAAAAGAAACTTTACTATCGCATATAATGAACTCAACAGACTATTTTATAAACACTCAATTAATTTCATTTGTTTCCTCGTGCTTCAAATTGAGAGATAAACTTCTCTACGGAATGATTACTTCTACTCTATGAAAAGTTTAAAATAAGCAAAGACTTCAGTTACTTTATTTTATTTTATTTTATTTTAAGTTATCTTAAGAATTAGTTAACGAATCAATAATTAGCTATGAATAGCTTTTGCAATACTGTATTTGTTATAGTCATGCAAATAAAGCTTGTTGTTGTTGTTGTTGTTGTTGTTGTATCGTCGCAAAAGAACGGCCTCGGTTTTTTAAGTGCACCTATGCCAGAGGAGATAATCTTGGCAGTCTTATTAACATGTTTGGACCGCGAAAGATTTTGATCGATGTAAAGTCCTAAGGATTTGGTGTGGGGCACTCTATCAATTTCGTGACCTTCAATTTGTACAGTAAGTGAATGGCCACTTGTAGTACTAGCCAGTCTCTGCCGTGAGCCTATTAACATTAATTCCGTTTTGGCAATATTCAGGCTGAGCTTATTTACATTGAGCCATTCATGAAGGTTAGCTAGTACTGCTTAACTAATACCGCTTAATACAGGACCTCTAATATCAAAGAACAAATTCTCCTATCTTGTCCCGTTACTTTTCTTATAAAAAGTACTGTGGAGATTTTACAGGGCCGTACATAGCGCGGGGGCAGAGCCCCCTCCAGGAAAACTCAATTTGTTTCTAACATCACACTGATCACAAGAAAATCGACTAATTGACGGAAAAAATATTCCTTCGAAGTGAATTCCAAATGACTATTTTGGAAAATCTTTAGAAGCAAAAGCCAGTACCAATAACCAGTTTTCTTATGAAAATAATGATTTTGTCAGTTTGGGCTGCCTATGAGTTAGAATTCGGTGTGTAAATAAAGACTGACAAGCCTACGTCACTTTCTGGCGCTTGTTTTAGCCTTTTTAAATCTAGCTTATACCAGTAGGTTTTTTTTTAAAGGGATAAATTGGTTTTAAAAGCCTGCGCTGCTCGCAAGAATTTGTAGCGGGTTTGGATTTAACCATCGTATGTTCATCATCCGACAGGTCATTTTCACCTAACGATTTTCCAGTTTCCTCTTTTGAATTCTCTGACCTCTTATGCCGTGTGTTCAACGACGTTGTTTTTATACCACATAGGGCATTTCAGCTAGGTTTGGCTTGGCTCTTTTAAGTGCTTGATAGTTTTAACTGCCTTTCTTGTTGAGATTTGGGTAATGTTAGGACAGGAATTAATCATTGCTTGTATCGTGCAATGAGCTTCATTCTGTAATTGCTGCAATGCCGGGCGCGGATATTAGTGTTTGTCACAAGCAGTTGTGTTTCTTGGCACGGCTATTTGGATTTTTAGTTCTCTAGTAATCGTTGTAGCGTGTTATAGAGCTATGCAACGTGTCACAGTAATACTGAAAAGGCTTGAATTGTATTTAAATAACGAGTGTGTTTTTGCAAATGCTTCGCTCCACTGATATAGTGCGTTTGAATTGTGGAGGCTCAGTCAGTTTTCTCCCTTTGTTTGCAGCAGTGCATAGACTGTGTTTTAAAATGAGAGACAATATTTGCTTCAAGCTAAACAAGATGTTAACTCCATAAAAAGACCGTAAACGTCTTAGAGGCAACTTTTTGTGTATTAAGCGGTCAAAAAATACAGGGAAATGTATGGAAAGTTCAAAACACGACTGGACGCTTTCCGTCACGGTTACATCCCTCCAATTTTTTTCTTAAAATCCTTTTTCTAGTGCCAAAAGTTTCCAATTCATGAATTTTTCAGAAGCGATGTTTTATGGAAATTATTTGACATCGGATTTCCATACAAACACTGTTATTTCAAGCCTGTTATTTTTCAGAAGCGATGTTTTATGAAAATTATTTGACATCGGATTTCCATACAAACACTGTTATTTCAAGCCTGTTTGCCTACCCGTCAAAATGGCCTCGAAAACCGTGATAAGGCCTATTCTAGAAAGTAACTAAAGGTGGATTTCCACTGTCGCGTAAATTTTACGTGCGTACAGACGTGCATTGAGCTGGCTTTACGTACCTAAATAAAATAAGAAGCGATGTATCAGTCGCGTGCGTAAACGTAAAAAGTTGAATGCTGTTCAACTTTTTACATTTACGCACGCCGCTCATACATCGCGTCTTATTTTATTTACGTACGTAAAGCCAGCTCAATTCACGTCTGTAGGCAGGTAAAATTTACGCGACAGTGGAACTCCACCTTAAGGCATTTGCGGAAAGTCTGATTGTGTTGATTAGCTAGGTAAACTTACGGTATTTAACTGAAAGGACGTTTTCTCACAAAGAAGTGCGAAAATAACAACATAAGTTAAGCGATGGTCCTTGAAACGAACAACTTCACAGCTAGAATAATCAATGACATCGCTAATTCGAAAATATTTCGTTCTCGATCTAAAGCAAACACGACAGTGAAATTAAAAGAAACAACATAAAATAAAACATGATTGTTCAAGACTTACTGAGACCTTTAAGTTGTTTTCCTGTCAGGTCCATTCGCTCCCCAGCAAAGTCACAACTGATACCGTTCTGTCGATCGCCTGAATCGCTGATCCACTGACCGCGCGCTTATTTCTCTTCGCAAAGAAGGCCTGAAAGTCAATGTAATCATCCTGTTAATGTGATCATCATGTTACATGTTGTCGCCGAAACGTCATGTTTTAATCTCGCTACTTTTTATTCTGAAATAATACAACAGTCCTGGCAAAAGAAACCTCTGACACCGCAGGTCTCTTATGCCAGCGGAGATGGTCTTGTGCTCAGTCCGACAAAGAGGGAGAGGAAAGCCGGCCCCTAGACCTTATTAGGCAAACCCCTTTCGGCTAGCGCTCACATCTGACTGTCTAAAATTGAGTTGCATCTACATATAACATGAACAGCTGTCTTCCAAGTGGTACGTCTTGAGGTACATGCTAAAACTCACAAAATGAATAAAGAAATACCTCGTTGTTTATTTCAACAAAATGATCAGGCAATGATCAAAAGTATGAAAAGCTAGGGGGAAAAACACACTTGTGATTAGTTCACGGTCAAGCGCATGCGCGAGCAGACCGGCTCAAAAATAAATTGTACGGGTCGACACTAAATTCGATGCGACCTTGTGGTGGAACAATCTGTTGAAATCGCGCCCGAATTTGGATCATCCGCTCTTCGTTCTTCCCTTTTTATAATCTTTGTTTCCTGTTGTAAATATAAGTTCGATTTTTGTAAGGTTAAAAGTGTTTTAGCATCCGAAAACGACATTTATGTCGATGGCGCGGCCGACCGGCGACGGGACGTTCTGTGGACTCTCTGGAAGCACAGAAGTTAAGCGGACAGAGTGGAGTGGATGTAGAAATCCTGTGCGGTTAACAAGATACGTCCACCAAACGTGGAAAATTGGTAAAGGGATAAGTCTGTTTAAAATAGACAACGATTTCGCGGCACATCTGCTTTCGCTGGAAATGGCAAAGGTCACCAACTGGCTTTGGATGAACTCGCGAGAGTTTTCTAGATTTCAATCGTACTGTTTGTTCATATGGAATTCAACTGTCAAAAACGGAGAATTCGACGGACAAACAGCATCAAACATCAGTGTTTTGCTTTGGATGGAAAAAATTGTACAACAGTGAGACGCGAAGCGAATAAATATGAGATCAAATGTGCGAGTTAGTTGTAGTCTATTAGCGGGCTCGAATAGCGGGCAGTAGAAAAAAATCCAAAAGATTTGTGGCAAACGACAAAATCTATTGTAAGGTATTCATTTATCTATACAATTATGGTCATTTCGAATGGCAAACGCAGTTTTGATTTGCCACTATGGCAGAGTTTTCTCAAATGCATTCCAGCATCTCGGAAGGACGCTCAGTGTTGTTACTAAACAGTCGCATCGCTTCTTGAAGCTTGCGGATTTCTCGTTCTTCGCCTTCTCGCTGGTCTAATAAAATCAGGTTATCGAGTCTACACACTATATAGTAAGTTTATCACTGAATGCTGATGAAATACTGGATTTAGGGAGCTTCTCGGCTTTTCGAACCGCGCGTAATAAAAAAAGGTCGATGCCGCGAGATATCGACATTGTACTAAAATAAAACCGTATACGTTCGCATAAGTTCTGGCATTTCTTGAATGTCCAAGCGGCGCTGCAAAAATCCCCATGTGTTTTACATGGACAGCCTTTTTGTTTCTTTCTGAAACGTGACCAAAACACTGGCCGGTCATGTCAGTTTCATTTTTATGCCAGCAAGTTATACTGAAGACTTGCCCGCCGTATCCCGCCGGTGTTGTGTACTCGCTTCTAATTGGTCCAAAAACAATTGGCTTGACAGCGCTTACGTTATCGCTCGCACATGCGCCGAACCGTGAAACTCTCCCTTTAACGACAAGAGAATCTTTTCATTATTTTAATTTTGTATTACAAAAAAAAAATAGGCCTTTCAGGTACTCCGGAGACTGATCATTTAAAGTTTTAAACATGATTTTCAATTTTTGCTTCTTCCTTCTGGTACAGAGATTATCCCCGGTGCCAGCTTACCGCGTAGGGCGGTAGCGCTAGAATAGTAATCTGACTTTGTTATGACCCGAATGGCGCGAGTTTGTAGTTTTTGTAATTTGTCAGCTAATTCGTTGCTGAGACCGTCCCACACAGGACAGAAATAATCAAAATATGGTTCAATAAGGGCTCCATATAGTAATATTGCTGTATTTTTCAAAAAAGCACAAAAAAATGCGATTATACCTTTCACACAGGCGATGAATTAATAGTATAGTACAAGACTACACTTACTTAGGAACTCGCATTTCGTCTTCCGGAAATTTCACACTTTCGCTTGAACATCTTCGACAAAAAGCTCTTCATGCTTTCTTTAGTCTAAGACGACACACTGATTTTAGTACACTGAAACCTTCACTTGCATGTAAAATTTTTGGCACAATGATTCAGCCAATTCTAACCTACAATAATGAAGTGTGGGGTGCCTCTGTTAAATCAGATTTTAAGTCGTGGGAAGGCTCCAGAATTGAAAAAACACATTTACATTTCTGTAAACGCTATTTAGAAGTACATAATAAGTCATCCAACGTTGCATGTAGAGCTGAACTTGGCAGATTTCCTCTAATCGTTGACATAAATAAAAAGATACTTAATCACGTACACTACATCCAAGGAAAGGATGAACATTCTATAGCAAAACAATCCCTAAGAATATCTGTTGACCTTAATTATAGCGGTTAAACTAGCTTTTTCTCCAGTCTCATGAAGATGATCGAGTGAATACTATAATTTCCCCAACTTTAATTATTACACATTGAATGAAAATAACATCAAACAATATATAGATCTTATGAAAAAGAAATATATCTCTTATTGGCACCAAACCCTTCAACACTCACAAAAACTCAGCTTTTATTACACAATCAAAAAAACTTTTGGCCCCTCTACTTACCTAGATCTCACAAGGAAAAACGCTTCTAGGAAAGCATTAGTGAAACTAAGAATAAGCAGCCACAAGCTTTTGATTGAAACAGGAAGATACGACAACATACCCCGTAATGAAAGGGTGTGTAATGTTTGCAACCGTAAAACCATTGAAGACGAAATTCATTTTTTATTAGATTGCCCAAGTTACTCTTCTTTAGGAGATATGTTCTTTTCTAAAATAGAACCTAGCCTTCCATTAACACGACTATTAGTAAAAGAAACTTTACTATCGCATATAATGAACTCAACAGACTATTTTATAAACACTCAATTAATTTCATTTGTTTCCTCGTGCTTCAAATTGAGAGATAAACTTCTCTACGGAATGATTACTTCTACTCTATGAAAAGTTTAAAATAAGCAAAGACTTCAGTTACTTTATTTTATTTTATTTTATTTTAAGTTATCTTAAGAATTAGTTAACGAATCAATAATTAGCTATGAATAGCTTTTGCAATACTGTATTTGTTATAGTCATGCAAATAAAGCTTGTTGTTGTTGTTGTTGTTGTTGTTGTATCGTCGCAAAAGAACGGCCTCGGTTTTTTAAGTGCACCTATGCCAGAGGAGATAATCTTGGCAGTCTTATTAACATGTTTGGACCGCGAAAGATTTTGATCGATGTAAAGTCCTAAGGATTTGGTGTGGGGCACTCTATCAATTTCGTGACCTTCAATTTGTACAGTAAGTGAATGGCCACTTGTAGTACTAGCCAGTCTCTGCCGTGAGCCTATTAACATTAATTCCGTTTTGGCAATATTCAGGCTGAGCTTATTTACATTGAGCCATTCATGAAGGTTAGCTAGTACTGCTTAACTAATACCGCTTAATACAGGACCTCTAATATCAAAGAACAAATTCTCCTATCTTGTCCCGTTACTTTTCTTATAAAAAGTACTGTGGAGATTTTACAGGGCCGTACATAGCGCGGGGGCAGAGCCCCCTCCAGGAAAACTCAATTTGTTTCTAACATCACACTGATCACAAGAAAATCGACTAATTGACGGAAAAAATATTCCTTCGAAGTGAATTCCAAATGACTATTTTGGAAAATCTTTAGAAGCAAAAGCCAGTACCAATAACCAGTTTTCTTATGAAAATAATGATTTTGTCAGTTTGGGCTGCCTATGAGTTAGAATTCGGTGTGTAAATAAAGACTGACAAGCCTACGTCACTTTCTGGCGCTTGTTTTAGCCTTTTTAAATCTAGCTTATACCAGTAGGTTTTTTTTTAAAGGGATAAATTGGTTTTAAAAGCCTGCGCTGCTCGCAAGAATTTGTAGCGGGTTTGGATTTAACCATCGTATGTTCATCATCCGACAGGTCATTTTCACCTAACGATTTTCCAGTTTCCTCTTTTGAATTCTCTGACCTCTTATGCCGTGTGTTCAACGACGTTGTTTTTATACCACATAGGGCATTTCAGCTAGGTTTGGCTTGGCTCTTTTAAGTGCTTGATAGTTTTAACTGCCTTTCTTGTTGAGATTTGGGTAATGTTAGGACAGGAATTAATCATTGCTTGTATCGTGCAATGAGCTTCATTCTGTAATTGCTGCAATGCCGGGCGCGGATATTAGTGTTTGTCACAAGCAGTTGTGTTTCTTGGCACGGCTATTTGGATTTTTAGTTCTCTAGTAATCGTTGTAGCGTGTTATAGAGCTATGCAACGTGTCACAGTAATACTGAAAAGGCTTGAATTGTATTTAAATAACGAGTGTGTTTTTGCAAATGCTTCGCTCCACTGATATAGTGCGTTTGAATTGTGGAGGCTCAGTCAGTTTTCTCCCTTTGTTTGCAGCAGTGCATAGACTGTGTTTTAAAATGAGAGACAATATTTGCTTCAAGCTAAACAAGATGTTAACTCCATAAAAAGACCGTAAACGTCTTAGAGGCAACTTTTTGTGTATTAAGCG
This sequence comes from Pavona decussata, assembly GCF_977016875.1. Classification (NCBI taxonomy): domain Eukaryota; kingdom Metazoa; phylum Cnidaria; class Anthozoa; order Scleractinia; family Agariciidae; genus Pavona; species Pavona decussata. The sequence continues at coordinate 253,699 of NW_028145643.1, forward strand.
GTCAAAAAATACAGGGAAATGTATGGAAAGTTCAAAACACGACTGGACGCTTTCCGTCACGGTTACATCCCTCCAATTTTTTTCTTAAAATCCTTTTTCTAGTGCCAAAAGTTTCCAATTCATGAATTTTTCAGAAGCGATGTTTTATGGAAATTATTTGACATCGGATTTCCATACAAACACTGTTATTTCAAGCCTGTTATTTTTCAGAAGCGATGTTTTATGAAAATTATTTGACATCGGATTTCCATACAAACACTGTTATTTCAAGCCTGTTTGCCTACCCGTCAAAATGGCCTCGAAAACCGTGATAAGGCCTATTCTAGAAAGTAACTAAAGGTGGATTTCCACTGTCGCGTAAATTTTACGTGCGTACAGACGTGCATTGAGCTGGCTTTACGTACCTAAATAAAATAAGAAGCGATGTATCAGTCGCGTGCGTAAACGTAAAAAGTTGAATGCTGTTCAACTTTTTACATTTACGCACGCCGCTCATACATCGCGTCTTATTTTATTTACGTACGTAAAGCCAGCTCAATTCACGTCTGTAGGCAGGTAAAATTTACGCGACAGTGGAACTCCACCTTAAGGCATTTGCGGAAAGTCTGATTGTGTTGATTAGCTAGGTAAACTTACGGTATTTAACTGAAAGGACGTTTTCTCACAAAGAAGTGCGAAAATAACAACATAAGTTAAGCGATGGTCCTTGAAACGAACAACTTCACAGCTAGAATAATCAATGACATCGCTAATTCGAAAATATTTCGTTCTCGATCTAAAGCAAACACGACAGTGAAATTAAAAGAAACAACATAAAATAAAACATGATTGTTCAAGACTTACTGAGACCTTTAAGTTGTTTTCCTGTCAGGTCCATTCGCTCCCCAGCAAAGTCACAACTGATACCGTTCTGTCGATCGCCTGAATCGCTGATCCACTGACCGCGCGCTTATTTCTCTTCGCAAAGAAGGCCTGAAAGTCAATGTAATCATCCTGTTAATGTGATCATCATGTTACATGTTGTCGCCGAAACGTCATGTTTTAATCTCGCTACTTTTTATTCTGAAATAATACAACAGTCCTGGCAAAAGAAACCTCTGACACCGCAGGTCTCTTATGCCAGCGGAGATGGTCTTGTGCTCAGTCCGACAAAGAGGGAGAGGAAAGCCGGCCCCTAGACCTTATTAGGCAAACCCCTTTCGGCTAGCGCTCACATCTGACTGTCTAAAATTGAGTTGCATCTACATATAACATGAACAGCTGTCTTCCAAGTGGTACGTCTTGAGGTACATGCTAAAACTCACAAAATGAATAAAGAAATACCTCGTTGTTTATTTCAACAAAATGATCAGGCAATGATCAAAAGTATGAAAAGCTAGGGGGAAAAACACACTTGTGATTAGTTCACGGTCAAGCGCATGCGCGAGCAGACCGGCTCAAAAATAAATTGTACGGGTCGACACTAAATTCGATGCGACCTTGTGGTGGAACAATCTGTTGAAATCGCGCCCGAATTTGGATCATACGCTCTTCGTTCTTCCCTTTTTATAATCTTTGTTTCCTGTTGTAAATATAAGTTCGATTTTTGTAAGGTTAAAAGTGTTTTAGCATCCGAAAACGACATTTATGTCGATGGCGCGGCCGACCGGCGACGGGACGTTCTGTGGACTCTCTGGAAGCACAGAAGTTAAGCGGACAGAGTGGAGTGGATGTAGAAATCCTGTGCGGTTAACAAGATACGTCCACCAAACGTGGAAAATTGGTAAAGGGATAAGTCTGTTTAAAATAGACAACGATTTCGCGGCACATCTGCTTTCGCTGGAAATGGCAAAGGTCACCAACTGGCTTTGGATGAACTCGCGAGGGTTTTCTAGATTTCAATCGTACTGTTTGTTCATATGGAATTCAACTGTCAAAAACGGAGAATTCGACGGACAAACAGCATCAAACATCAGTGTTTTGCTTTGGATGGAAAAAATTGTACAACAGTGAGACGCGAAGCGAATAAATATGAGATCAAATGTGCGAGTTAGTTGTAGTCTATTAGCGGGCTCGAATAGCGGGCAGTAGAAAAAAATCCAAAAGATTTGTGGCAAACGACAAAATCTATTGTAAGGTATTCATTTATCTATACAATTATGGTCATTTCGAATGGCAAACGCAGTTTTGATTTGCCACTATGGCAGAGTTTTCTCAAATGCATTCCAGCATCTCGGAAGGACGCTCAGTGTTGTTACTAAACAGTCGCATCGCTTCTTGAAGCTTGCGGATTTCTCGTTCTTCGCCTTCTCGCTGGTCTAATAAAATCAGGTTATCGAGTCTACACACTATATAGTAAGTTTATCACTGAATGCTGATGAAATACTGGATTTAGGGAGCTTCTCGGCTTTTCGAACCGCGCGTAATAAAAAAAGGTCGATGCCGCGAGATATCGACATTGTACTAAAATAAAACCGTATACGTTCGCATAAGTTCTGGCATTTCTTGAATGTCCAAGCGGCGCTGCAAAAATCCCCATGTGTTTTACATGGACAGCCTTTTTGTTTCTTTCTGAAACGTGACCAAAACACTGGCCGGTCATGTCAGTTTCATTTTTATGCCAGCAAGTTATACTGAAGACTTGCCCGCCGTATCCCGCCGGTGTTGTGTACTCGCTTCTAATTGGTCCAAAAACAATTGGCTTGACAGCGCTTACGTTATCGCTCGCACATGCGCCGAACCGTGAAACTCTCCCTTTAACGACAAGAGAATCTTTTCATTATTTTAATTTTGTATTACAAAAAAAAAAATAGGCCTTTCAGGTACTCCGGAGACTGATCATTTAAAGTTTTAAACATGATTTTCAATTTTTGCTTCTTCCTTCTGGTACAGAGATTATCCCCGGTGCCAGCTTACCGCGTAGGGCGGTAGCGCTAGAATAGTAATCTGACTTTGTTATGACCCGAATGGCGCGAGTTTGTAGTTTTTGTAATTTGTCAGCTAATTCGTTGCTGAGACCGTCCCACACAGGACAGAAATAATCAAAATATGGTTCAATAAGGGCTCCATATAGTAATATTGCTGTATTTTTCAAAAAAGCACAAAAAAATGCGATTATACCTTTCACACAGGCGATGAATTAATAGTATAGTACAAGACTACACTTACTTAGGAACTCGCATTTCGTCTTCCGGAAATTTCACACTTTCGCTTGAACATCTTCGACAAAAAGCTCTTCATGCTTTCTTTAGTCTAAGACGACACACTGATTTTAGTACACTGAAACCTTCACTTGCATGTAAAATTTTTGGCACAATGATTCAGCCAATTCTAACCTACAATAATGAAGTGTGGGGTGCCTCTGTTAAATCAGATTTTAAGTCGTGGGAAGGCTCCAGAATTGAAAAAACACATTTACATTTCTGTAAACGCTATTTAGAAGTACATAATAAGTCATCCAACGTTGCATGTAGAGCTGAACTTGGCAGATTTCCTCTAATCGTTGACATAAATAAAAAGATACTTAATCACGTACACTACATCCAAGGAAAGGATGAACATTCTATAGCAAAACAATCCCTAAGAATATCTGTTGACCTTAATTATAGCGGTTAAACTAGCTTTTTCTCCAGTCTCATGAAGATGATCGAGTGAATACTATAATTTCCCCAACTTTAATTATTACACATTGAATGAAAATAACATCAAACAATATATAGATCTTATGAAAAAGAAATATATCTCTTATTGGCACCAAACCCTTCAACACTCACAAAAACTCAGCTTTTATTACACAATCAAAAAAACTTTTGGCCCCTCTACTTACCTAGATCTCACAAGGAAAAACGCTTCTAGGAAAGCATTAGTGAAACTAAGAATAAGCAGCCACAAGCTTTTGATTGAAACAGGAAGATACGACAACATACCCCGTAATGAAAGGGTGTGTAATGTTTGCAACCGTAAAACCATTGAAGACGAAATTCATTTTTTATTAGATTGCCCAAGTTACTCTTCTTTAGGAGATATGTTCTTTTCTAAAATAGAACCTAGCCTTCCATTAACACGACTATTAGTAAAAGAAACTTTACTATCGCATATAATGAACTCAACAGACTATTTTATAAACACTCAATTAATTTCATTTGTTTCCTCGTGCTTCAAATTGAGAGATAAACTTCTCTACGGAATGATTACTTCTACTCTATGAAAAGTTTAAAATAAGCAAAGACTTCAGTTACTTTATTTTATTTTATTTTATTTTAAGTTATCTTAAGAATTAGTTAACGAATCAATAATTAGCTATGAATAGCTTTTGCAATACTGTATTTGTTATAGTCATGCAAATAAAGCTTGTTGTTGTTGTTGTTGTTGTATCGTCGCAAAAGAACGGCCTCGGTTTTTTAAGTGCACCTATGCCAGAGGAGATAATCTTGGCAGTCTTATTAACATGTTTGGACCGCGAAAGATTTTGATCGATGTAAAGTCCTAAGGATTTGGTGTGGGGCACTCTATCAATTTCGTGACCTTCAATTTGTACAGTAAGTGAATGGCCACTTGTAGTACTAGCCAGTCTCTGCCGTGAGCCTATTAACATTAATTCCGTTTTGGCAATATTCAGGCTGAGCTTATTTACATTGAGCCATTCATGAAGGTTAGCTAGTACTGCTTAACTAATACCGCTTAATACAGGACCTCTAATATCAAAGAACAAATTCTCCTATCTTGTCCCGTTACTTTTCTTATAAAAAGTACTGTGGAGATTTTACAGGGCCGTACATAGCGCGGGGGCAGAGCCCCCTCCAGGAAAACTCAATTTGTTTCTAACATCACACTGATCACAAGAAAATCGACTAATTGACGGAAAAAATATTCCTTCGAAGTGAATTCCAAATGACTATTTTGGAAAATCTTTAGAAGCAAAAGCCAGTACCAATAACCAGTTTTCTTATGAAAATAATGATTTTGTCAGTTTGGGCTGCCTATGAGTTAGAATTCGGTGTGTAAATAAAGACTGACAAGCCTACGTCACTTTCTGGCGCTTGTTTTAGCCTTTTTAAATCTAGCTTATACCAGTAGGTTTTTTTTTAAAGGGATAAATTGGTTTTAAAAGCCTGCGCTGCTCGCAAGAATTTGTAGCGGGTTTGGATTTAACCATCGTATGTTCATCATCCGACAGGTCATTTTCACCTAACGATTTTCCAGTTTCCTCTTTTGAATTCTCTGACCTCTTATGCCGTGTGTTCAACGACGTTGTTTTTATACCACATAGGGCATTTCAGCTAGGTTTGGCTTGGCTCTTTTAAGTGCTTGATAGTTTTAACTGCCTTTCTTGTTGAGATTTGGGTAATGTTAGGACAGGAATTAATCATTGCTTGTATCGTGCAATGAGCTTCATTCTGTAATTGCTGCAATGCCGGGCGCGGATATTAGTGTTTGTCACAAGCAGTTGTGTTTCTTGGCACGGCTATTTGGATTTTTAGTTCTCTAGTAATCGTTGTAGCGTGTTATAGAGCTATGCAACGTGTCACAGTAATACTGAAAAGGCTTGAATTGTATTTAAATAACGAGTGTGTTTTTGCAAATGCTTCGCTCCACTGATATAGTGCGTTTGAATTGTGGAGGCTCAGTCAGTTTTCTCCCTTTGTTTGCAGCAGTGCATAGACTGTGTTTTAAAATGAGAGACAATATTTGCTTCAAGCTAAACAAGATGTTAACTCCATAAAAAGACCGTAAACGTCTTAGAGGCAACTTTTTGTGTATTAAGCGGTCAAAAAATACAGGGAAATGTATGGAAAGTTCAAAACACGACTGGACGCTTTCCGTCACGGTTACATCCCTCCAATTTTTTTCTTAAAATCCTTTTTCTAGTGCCAAAAGTTTCCAATTCATGAATTTTTCAGAAGCGATGTTTTATGGAAATTATTTGACATCGGATTTCCATACAAACACTGTTATTTCAAGCCTGTTATTTTTCAGAAGCGATGTTTTATGAAAATTATTTGACATCGGATTTCCATACAAACACTGTTATTTCAAGCCTGTTTGCCTACCCGTCAAAATGGCCTCGAAAACCGTGATAAGGCCTATTCTAGAAAGTAACTAAAGGTGGATTTCCACTGTCGCGTAAATTTTACGTGCGTACAGACGTGCATTGAGCTGGCTTTACGTACCTAAATAAAATAAGAAGCGATGTATCAGTCGCGTGCGTAAACGTAAAAAGTTGAATGCTGTTCAACTTTTTACATTTACGCACGCCGCTCATACATCGCGTCTTATTTTATTTACGTACGTAAAGCCAGCTCAATTCACGTCTGTAGGCAGGTAAAATTTACGCGACAGTGGAACTCCACCTTAAGGCATTTGCGGAAAGTCTGATTGTGTTGATTAGCTAGGTAAACTTACGGTATTTAACTGAAAGGACGTTTTCTCACAAAGAAGTGCGAAAATAACAACATAAGTTAAGCGATGGTCCTTGAAACGAACAACTTCACAGCTAGAATAATCAATGACATCGCTAATTCGAAAATATTTCGTTCTCGATCTAAAGCAAACACGACAGTGAAATTAAAAGAAACAACATAAAATAAAACATGATTGTTCAAGACTTACTGAGACCTTTAAGTTGTTTTCCTGTCAGGTCCATTCGCTCCCCAGCAAAGTCACAACTGATACCGTTCTGTCGATCGCCTGAATCGCTGATCCACTGACCGCGCGCTTATTTCTCTTCGCAAAGAAGGCCTGAAAGTCAATGTAATCATCCTGTTAATGTGATCATCATGTTACATGTTGTCGCCGAAACGTCATGTTTTAATCTCGCTACTTTTTATTCTGAAATAATACAACAGTCCTGGCAAAAGAAACCTCTGACACCGCAGGTCTCTTATGCCAGCGGAGATGGTCTTGTGCTCAGTCCGACAAAGAGGGAGAGGAAAGCCGGCCCCTAGACCTTATTAGGCAAACCCCTTTCGGCTAGCGCTCACATCTGACTGTCTAAAATTGAGTTGCATCTACATATAACATGAACAGCTGTCTTCCAAGTGGTACGTCTTGAGGTACATGCTAAAACTCACAAAATGAATAAAGAAATACCTCGTTGTTTATTTCAACAAAATGATCAGGCAATGATCAAAAGTATGAAAAGCTAGGGGGAAAAACACACTTGTGATTAGTTCACGGTCAAGCGCATGCGCGAGCAGACCGGCTCAAAAATAAATTGTACGGGTCGACACTAAATTCGATGCGACCTTGTGGTGGAACAATCTGTTGAAATCGCGCCCGAATTTGGATCATCCGCTCTTCGTTCTTCCCTTTTTATAATCTTTGTTTCCTGTTGTAAATATAAGTTCGATTTTTGTAAGGTTAAAAGTGTTTTAGCATCCGAAAACGACATTTATGTCGATGGCGCGGCCGACCGGCGACGGGACGTTCTGTGGACTCTCTAGAAGCACAGAAGTTAAGCGGACAGAGTGGAGTGGATGTAGAAATCCTGTGCGGTTAACAAGATACGTCCACCAAACGTGGAAAATTGGTAAAGGGATAAGTCTGTTTAAAATAGACAACGATTTCGCGGCACATCTGCTTTCGCTGGAAATGGCAAAGGTCACCAACTGGCTTTGGATGAACTCGCGAGGGTTTTCTAGATTTCAATCGTACTGTTTGTTCATATGGAATTCAACTGTCAAAAACGGAGAATTCGACGGACAAACAGCATCAAACATCAGTGTTTTGCTTTGGATGGAAAAAATTGTACAACAGTGAGACGCGAAGCGAATAAATATGAGATCAAATGTGCGAGTTAGTTGTAGTCTATTAGCGGGCTCGAATAGCGGGCAGTAGAAAAAAATCCAAAAGATTTGTGGCAAACGACAAAATCTATTGTAAGGTATTCATTTATCTATACAATTATGGTCATTTCGAATGGCAAACGCAGTTTTGATTTGCCACTATGGCAGAGTTTTCTCAAATGCATTCCAGCATCTCGGAAGGACGCTCAGTGTTGTTACTAAACAGTCGCATCGCTTCTTGAAGCTTGCGGATTTCTCGTTCTTCGCCTTCTCGCTGGTCTAATAAAATCAGGTTATCGAGTCTACACACTATATAGTAAGTTTATCACTGAATGCTGATGAAATACTGGATTTAGGGAGCTTCTCGGCTTTTCGAACCGCGCGTAATAAAAAAAGGTCGATGCCGCGAGATATCGACATTGTACTAAAATAAAACCGTATACGTTCGCATAAGTTCTGGCATTTCTTGAATGTCCAAGCGGCGCTGCAAAAATCCCCATGTGTTTTACATGGACAGCCTTTTTGTTTCTTTCTGAAACGTGACCAAAACACTGGCCGGTCATGTCAGTTTCATTTTTATGCCAGCAAGTTATACTGAAGACTTGCCCGCCGTATCCCGCCGGTGTTGTGTACTCGCTTCTAATTGGTCCAAAAACAATTGGCTTGACAGCGCTTACGTTATCGCTCGCACATGCGCCGAACCGTGAAACTCTCCCTTTAACGACAAGAGAATCTTTTCATTATTTTAATTTTGTATTACAAAAAAAAAAATAGGCCTTTCAGGTACTCCGGAGACTGATCATTTAAAGTTTTAAACATGATTTTCAATTTTTGCTTCTTCCTTCTGGTACAGAGATTATCCCCGGTGCCAGCTTACCGCGTAGGGCGGTAGCGCTAGAATAGTAATCTGACTTTGTTATGACCCGAATGGCGCGAGTTTGTAGTTTTTGTAATTTGTCAGCTAATTCGTTGCTGAGACCGTCCCACACAGGACAGAAATAATCAAAATATGGTTCAATAAGGGCTCCATATAGTAATATTGCTGTATTTTTCAAAAAAGCACAAAAAAATGCGATTATACCTTTCACACAGGCGATGAATTAATAGTATAGTACAAGACTACACTTACTTAGGAACTCGCATTTCGTCTTCCGGAAATTTCACACTTTCGCTTGAACATCTTCGACAAAAAGCTCTTCATGCTTTCTTTAGTCTAAGACGACACACTGATTTTAGTACACTGAAACCTTCACTTGCATGTAAAATTTTTGGCACAATGATTCAGCCAATTCTAACCTACAATAATGAAGTGTGGGGTGCCTCTGTTAAATCAGATTTTAAGTCGTGGGAAGGCTCCAGAATTGAAAAAACACATTTACATTTCTGTAAACGCTATTTAGAAGTACATAATAAGTCATCCAACGTTGCATGTAGAGCTGAACTTGGCAGATTTCCTCTAATCGTTGACATAAATAAAAAGATACTTAATCACGTACACTACATCCAAGGAAAGGATGAACATTCTATAGCAAAACAATCCCTAAGAATATCTGTTGACCTTAATTATAGCGGTTAAACTAGCTTTTTCTCCAGTCTCATGAAGATGATCGAGTGAATACTATAATTTCCCCAACTTTAATTATTACACATTGAATGAAAATAACATCAAACAATATATAGATCTTATGAAAAAGAAATATATCTCTTATTGGCACCAAACCCTTCAACACTCACAAAAACTCAGCTTTTATTACACAATCAAAAAAACTTTTGGCCCCTCTACTTACCTAGATCTCACAAGGAAAAACGCTTCTAGGAAAGCATTAGTGAAACTAAGAATAAGCAGCCACAAGCTTTTGATTGAAACAGGAAGATACGACAACATACCCCGTAATGAAAGGGTGTGTAATGTTTGCAACCGTAAAACCATTGAAGACGAAATTCATTTTTTATTAGATTGCCCAAGTTACTCTTCTTTAGGAGATATGTTCTTTTCTAAAATAGAACCTAGCCTTCCATTAACACGACTATTAGTAAAAGAAACTTTACTATCGCATATAATGAACTCAACAGACTATTTTATAAACACTCAATTAATTTCATTTGTTTCCTCGTGCTTCAAATTGAGAGATAAACTTCTCTACGGAATGATTACTTCTACTCTATGAAAAGTTTAAAATAAGCAAAGACTTCAGTTACTTTATTTTATTTTATTTTATTTTAAGTTATCTTAAGAATTAGTTAACGAATCAATAATTAGCTATGAATAGCTTTTGCAATACTGTATTTGTTATAGTCATGCAAATAAAGCTTGTTGTTGTTGTTGTTGTTGTATCGTCGCAAAAGAACGGCCTCGGTTTTTTAAGTGCACCTATGCCAGAGGAGATAATCTTGGCAGTCTTATTAACATGTTTGGACCGCGAAAGATTTTGATCGATGTAAAGTCCTAAGGATTTGGTGTGGGGCACTCTATCAATTTCGTGACCTTCAATTTGTACAGTAAGTGAATGGCCACTTGTAGTACTAGCCAGTCTCTGCCGTGAGCCTATTAACATTAATTCCGTTTTGGCAATATTCAGGCTGAGCTTATTTACATTGAGCCATTCATGAAGGTTAGCTAGTACTGCTTAACTAATACCGCTTAATACAGGACCTCTAATATCAAAGAACAAATTCTCCTATCTTGTCCCGTTACTTTTCTTATAAAAAGTACTGTGGAGATTTTACAGGGCCGTACATAGCGCGGGGGCAGAGCCCCCTCCAGGAAAACTCAATTTGTTTCTAACATCACACTGATCACAAGAAAATCGACTAATTGACGGAAAAAATATTCCTTCGAAGTGAATTCCAAATGACTATTTTGGAAAATCTTTAGAAGCAAAAGCCAGTACCAATAACCAGTTTTCTTATGAAAATAATGATTTTGTCAGTTTGGGCTGCCTATGAGTTAGAATTCGGTGTGTAAATAAAGACTGACAAGCCTACGTCACTTTCTGGCGCTTGTTTTAGCCTTTTTAAATCTAGCTTATACCAGTAGGTTTTTTTTTAAAGGGATAAATTGGTTTTAAAAGCCTGCGCTGCTCGCAAGAATTTGTAGCGGGTTTGGATTTAACCATCGTATGTTCATCATCCGACAGGTCATTTTCACCTAACGATTTTCCAGTTTCCTCTTTTGAATTCTCTGACCTCTTATGCCGTGTGTTCAACGACGTTGTTTTTATACCACATAGGGCATTTCAGCTAGGTTTGGCTTGGCTCTTTTAAGTGCTTGATAGTTTTAACTGCCTTTCTTGTTGAGATTTGGGTAATGTTAGGACAGGAATTAATCATTGCTTGTATCGTGCAATGAGCTTCATTCTGTAATTGCTGCAATGCCGGGCGCGGATATTAGTGTTTGTCACAAGCAGTTGTGTTTCTTGGCACGGCTATTTGGATTTTTAGTTCTCTAGTAATCGTTGTAGCGTGTTATAGAGCTATGCAACGTGTCACAGTAATACTGAAAAGGCTTGAATTGTATTTAAATAACGAGTGTGTTTTTGCAAATGCTTCGCTCCACTGATATAGTGCGTTTGAATTGTGGAGGCTCAGTCAGTTTTCTCCCTTTGTTTGCAGCAGTGCATAGACTGTGTTTTAAAATGAGAGACAATATTTGCTTCAAGCTAAACAAGATGTTAACTCCATAAAAAGACCGTAAACGTCTTAGAGGTAACTTTTTGTGTATTAAGCGGTCAAAAAATACAGGGAAATGTATGGAAAGTTCAAAACACGACTGGACGCTTTCCGTCACGGTTACATCCCTCCAATTTTTTTCTTAAAATCCTTTTTCTAGTGCCAAAAGTTTCCAATTCATGAATTTTTCAGAAGCGATGTTTTATGGAAATTATTTGACATCGGATTTCCATACAAACACTGTTATTTCAAGCCTGTTATTTTTCAGAAGCGATGTTTTATGAAAATTATTTGACATCGGATTTCCATACAAACACTGTTATTTCAAGCCTGTTTGCCTACCCGTCAAAATGGCCTCGAAAACCGTGATAAGGCCTATTCTAGAAAGTAACTAAAGGTGGATTTCCACTGTCGCGTAAATTTTACGTGCGTACAGACGTGCATTGAGCTGGCTTTACGTACCTAAATAAAATAAGAAGCGATGTATCAGTCGCGTGCGTAAACGTAAAAAGTTGAATGCTGTTCAACTTTTTACATTTACGCACGCCGCTCATACATCGCGTCTTATTTTATTTACGTACGTAAAGCCAGCTCAATTCACGTCTGTAGGCAGGTAAAATTTACGCGACAGTGGAACTCCACCTTAAGGCATTTGCGGAAAGTCTGATTGTGTTGATTAGCTAGGTAAACTTACGGTATTTAACTGAAAGGACGTTTTCTCACAAAGAAGTGCGAAAATAACAACATAAGTTAAGCGATGGTCCTTGAAACGAACAACTTCACAGCTAGAATAATCAATGACATCGCTAATTCGAAAATATTTCGTTCTCGATCTAAAGCAAACACGACAGTGAAATTAAAAGAAACAACATAAAATAAAACATGATTGTTCAAGACTTACTGAGACCTTTAAGTTGTTTTCCTGTCAGGTCCATTCGCTCCCCAGCAAAGTCACAACTGATACCGTTCTGTCGATCGCCTGAATCGCTGATCCACTGACCGCGCGCTTATTTCTCTTCGCAAAGAAGGCCTGAAAGTCAATGTAATCATCCTGTTAATGTGATCATCATGTTACATGTTGTCGCCGAAACGTCATGTTTTAATCTCGCTACTTTTTATTCTGAAATAATACAACAGTCCTGGCAAAAGAAACCTCTGACACCGCAGGTCTCTTATGCCAGCGGAGATGGTCTTGTGCTCAGTCCGACAAAGAGGGAGAGGAAAGCCGGCCCCTAGACCTTATTAGGCAAACCCCTTTCGGCTAGCGCTCACATCTGACTGTCTAAAATTGAGTTGCATCTACATATAACATGAACAGCTGTCTTCCAAGTGGTACGTCTTGAGGTACATGCTAAAACTCACAAAATGAATAAAGAAATACCTCGTTGTTTATTTCAACAAAATGATCAGGCAATGATCAAAAGTATGAAAAGCTAGGGGGAAAAACACACTTGTGATTAGTTCACGGTCAAGCGCATGCGCGAGCAGACCGGCTCAAAAATAAATTGTACGGGTCGACACTAAATTCGATGCGACCTTGTGGTGGAACAATCTGTTGAAATCGCGCCCGAATTTGGATCATCCGCTCTTCGTTCTTCCCTTTTTATAATCTTTGTTTCCTGTTGTAAATATAAGTTCGATTTTTGTAAGGTTAAAAGTGTTTTAGCATCCGAAAACGACATTTATGTCGATGGCGCGGCCGACCGGCGACGGGACGTTCTGTGGACTCTCTGGAAGCACAGAAGTTAAGCGGACAGAGTGGAGTGGATGTAGAAATCCTGTGCGGTTAACAAGATACGTCCACCAAACGTGGAAAATTGGTAAAGGGATAAGTCTGTTTAAAATAGACAACGATTTCGCGGCACATCTGCTTTCGCTGGAAATGGCAAAGGTCACCAACTGGCTTTGGATGAACTCGCGAGGGTTTTCTAGATTTCAATCGTACTGTTTGTTCATATGGAATTCAACTGTCAAAAACGGAGAATTCGACGGACAAACAGCATCAAACATCAGTGTTTTGCTTTGGATGGAAAAAATTGTACAACAGTGAGACGCGAAGCGAATAAATATGAGATCAAATGTGCGAGTTAGTTGTAGTCTATTAGCGGGCTCGAATAGCGGGCAGTAGAAAAAAATCCAAAAGATTTGTGGCAAACGACAAAATCTATTGTAAGGTATTCATTTATCTATACAATTATGGTCATTTCGAATGGCAAACGCAGTTTTGATTTGCCACTATGGCAGAGTTTTCTCAAATGCATTCCAGCATCTCGGAAGGACGCTCAGTGTTGTTACTAAACAGTCGCATCGCTTCTTGAAGCTTGCGGATTTCTCGTTCTTCGCCTTCTCGCTGGTCTAATAAAATCAGGTTATCGAGTCTACACACTATATAGTAAGTTTATCACTGAATGCTGATGAAATACTGGATTTAGGGAGCTTCTCGGCTTTTCGAACCGCGCGTAATAAAAAAAGGTCGATGCCGCGAGATATCGACATTGTACTAAAATAAAACCGTATACGTTCGCATAAGTTCTGGCATTTCTTGAATGTCCAAGCGGCGCTGCAAAAATCCCCATGTGTTTTACATGGACAGCCTTTTTGTTTCTTTCTGAAACGTGACCAAAACACTGGCCGGTCATGTCAGTTTCATTTTTATGCCAGCAAGTTATACTGAAGACTTGCCCGCCGTATCCCGCCGGTGTTGTGTACTCGCTTCTAATTGGTCCAAAAACAATTGGCTTGACAGCGCTTACGTTATCGCTCGCACATGCGCCGAACCGTGAAACTCTCCCTTTAACGACAAGAGAATCTTTTCATTATTTTAATTTTGTATTACAAAAAAAAAAATAGGCCTTTCAGGTACTCCGGAGACTGATCATTTAAAGTTTTAAACATGATTTTCAATTTTTGCTTCTTCCTTCTGGTACAGAGATTATCCCCGGTGCCAGCTTACCGCGTAGGGCGGTAGCGCTAGAATAGTAATCTGACTTTGTTATGACCCGAATGGCGCGAGTTTGTAGTTTTTGTAATTTGTCAGCTAATTCGTTGCTGAGACCGTCCCACACAGGACAGAAATAATCAAAATATGGTTCAATAAGGGCTCCATATAGTAATATTGCTGTATTTTTCAAAAAAGCACAAAAAAATGCGATTATACCTTTCACACAGGCGATGAATTAATAGTATAGTACAAGACTACACTTACTTAGGAACTCGCATTTCGTCTTCCGGAAATTTCACACTTTCGCTTGAACATCTTCGACAAAAAGCTCTTCATGCTTTCTTTAGTCTAAGACGACACACTGATTTTAGTACACTGAAACCTTCACTTGCATGTAAAATTTTTGGCACAATGATTCAGCCAATTCTAACCTACAATAATGAAGTGTGGGGTGCCTCTGTTAAATCAGATTTTAAGTCGTGGGAAGGCTCCAGAATTGAAAAAACACATTTACATTTCTGTAAACGCTATTTAGAAGTACATAATAAGTCATCCAACGTTGCATGTAGAGCTGAACTTGGCAGATTTCCTCTAATCGTTGACATAAATAAAAAGATACTTAATCACGTACACTACATCCAAGGAAAGGATGAACATTCTATAGCAAAACAATCCCTAAGAATATCTGTTGACCTTAATTATAGCGGTTAAACTAGCTTTTTCTCCAGTCTCATGAAGATGATCGAGTGAATACTATAATTTCCCCAACTTTAATTATTACACATTGAATGAAAATAACATCAAACAATATATAGATCTTATGAAAAAGAAATATATCTCTTATTGGCACCAAACCCTTCAACACTCACAAAAACTCAGCTTTTATTACACAATCAAAAAAACTTTTGGCCCCTCTACTTACCTAGATCTCACAAGGAAAAACGCTTCTAGGAAAGCATTAGTGAAACTAAGAATAAGCAGCCACAAGCTTTTGATTGAAACAGGAAGATACGACAACATACCCCGTAATGAAAGGGTGTGTAATGTTTGCAACCGTAAAACCATTGAAGACGAAATTCATTTTTTATTAGATTGCCCAAGTTACTCTTCTTTAGGAGATATGTTCTTTTCTAAAATAGAACCTAGCCTTCCATTAACACGACTATTAGTAAAAGAAACTTTACTATCGCATATAATGAACTCAACAGACTATTTTATAAACACTCAATTAATTTCATTTGTTTCCTCGTGCTTCAAATTGAGAGATAAACTTCTCTACGGAATGATTACTTCTACTCTATGAAAAGTTTAAAATAAGCAAAGACTTCAGTTACTTTATTTTATTTTATTTTATTTTAAGTTATCTTAAGAATTAGTTAACGAATCAATAATTAGCTATGAATAGCTTTTGCAATACTGTATTTGTTATAGTCATGCAAATAAAGCTTGTTGTTGTTGTTGTTGTTGTATCGTCGCAAAAGAACGGCCTCGGTTTTTTAAGTGCACCTATGCCAGAGGAGATAATCTTGGCAGTCTTATTAACATGTTTGGACCGCGAAAGATTTTGATCGATGTAAAGTCCTAAGGATTTGGTGTGGGGCACTCTATCAATTTCGTGACCTTCAATTTGTACAGTAAGTGAATGGCCACTTGTAGTACTAGCCAGTCTCTGCCGTGAGCCTATTAACATTAATTCCGTTTTGGCAATATTCAGGCTGAGCTTATTTACATTGAGCCATTCATGAAGGTTAGCTAGTACTGCTTAACTAATACCGCTTAATACAGGACCTCTAATATCAAAGAACAAATTCTCCTATCTTGTCCCGTTACTTTTCTTATAAAAAGTACTGTGGAGATTTTACAGGGCCGTACATAGCGCGGGGGCAGAGCCCCCTCCAGGAAAACTCAATTTGTTTCTAACATCACACTGATCACAAGAAAATCGACTAATTGACGGAAAAAATATTCCTTCGAAGTGAATTCCAAATGACTATTTTGGAAAATCTTTAGAAGCAAAAGCCAGTACCAATAACCAGTTTTCTTATGAAAATAATGATTTTGTCAGTTTGGGCTGCCTATGAGTTAGAATTCGGTGTGTAAATAAAGACTGACAAGCCTACGTCACTTTCTGGCGCTTGTTTTAGCCTTTTTAAATCTAGCTTATACCAGTAGGTTTTTTTTTAAAGGGATAAATTGGTTTTAAAAGCCTGCGCTGCTCGCAAGAATTTGTAGCGGGTTTGGATTTAACCATCGTATGTTCATCATCCGACAGGTCATTTTCACCTAACGATTTTCCAGTTTCCTCTTTTGAATTCTCTGACCTCTTATGCCGTGTGTTCAACGACGTTGTTTTTATACCACATAGGGCATTTCAGCTAGGTTTGGCTTGGCTCTTTTAAGTGCTTGATAGTTTTAACTGCCTTTCTTGTTGAGATTTGGGTAATGTTAGGACAGGAATTAATCATTGCTTGTATCGTGCAATGAGCTTCATTCTGTAATTGCTGCAATGCCGGGCGCGGATATTAGTGTTTGTCACAAGCAGTTGTGTTTCTTGGCACGGCTATTTGGATTTTTAGTTCTCTAGTAATCGTTGTAGCGTGTTATAGAGCTATGCAACGTGTCACAGTAATACTGAAAAGGCTTGAATTGTATTTAAATAACGAGTGTGTTTTTGCAAATGCTTCGCTCCACTGATATAGTGCGTTTGAATTGTGGAGGCTCAGTCAGTTTTCTCCCTTTGTTTGCAGCAGTGCATAGACTGTGTTTTAAAATGAGAGACAATATTTGCTTCAAGCTAAACAAGATGTTAACTCCATAAAAAGACCGTAAACGTCTTAGAGGCAACTTTTTGTGTATTAAGCGGTCAAAAAATACAGGGAAATGTATGGAAAGTTCAAAACACGACTGGACGCTTTCCGTCACGGTTACATCCCTCCAATTTTTTTCTTAAAATCCTTTTTCTAGTGCCAAAAGTTTCCAATTCATGAATTTTTCAGAAGCGATGTTTTATGGAAATTATTTGACATCGGATTTCCATACAAACACTGTTATTTCAAGCCTGTTATTTTTCAGAAGCGATGTTTTATGAAAATTATTTGACATCGGATTTCCATACAAACACTGTTATTTCAAGCCTGTTTGCCTACCCGTCAAAATGGCCTCGAAAACCGTGATAAGGCCTATTCTAGAAAGTAACTAAAGGTGGATTTCCACTGTCGCGTAAATTTTACGTGCGTACAGACGTGCATTGAGCTGGCTTTACGTACCTAAATAAAATAAGAAGCGATGTATCAGTCGCGTGCGTAAACGTAAAAAGTTGAATGCTGTTCAACTTTTTACATTTACGCACGCCGCTCATACATCGCGTCTTATTTTATTTACGTACGTAAAGCCAGCTCAATTCACGTCTGTAGGCAGGTAAAATTTACGCGACAGTGGAACTCCACCTTAAGGCATTTGCGGAAAGTCTGATTGTGTTGATTAGCTAGGTAAACTTACGGTATTTAACTGAAAGGACGTTTTCTCACAAAGAAGTGCGAAAATAACAACATAAGTTAAGCGATGGTCCTTGAAACGAACAACTTCACAGCTAGAATAATCAATGACATCGCTAATTCGAAAATATTTCGTTCTCGATCTAAAGCAAACACGACAGTGAAATTAAAAGAAACAACATAAAATAAAACATGATTGTTCAAGACTTACTGAGACCTTTAAGTTGTTTTCCTGTCAGGTCCATTCGCTCCCCAGCAAAGTCACAACTGATACCGTTCTGTCGATCGCCTGAATCGCTGATCCACTGACCGCGCGCTTATTTCTCTTCGCAAAGAAGGCCTGAAAGTCAATGTAATCATCCTGTTAATGTGATCATCATGTTACATGTTGTCGCCGAAACGTCATGTTTTAATCTCGCTACTTTTTATTCTGAAATAATACAACAGTCCTGGCAAAAGAAACCTCTGACACCGCAGGTCTCTTATGCCAGCGGAGATGGTCTTGTGCTCAGTCCGACAAAGAGGGAGAGGAAAGCCGGCCCCTAGACCTTATTAGGCAAACCCCTTTCGGCTAGCGCTCACATCTGACTGTCTAAAATTGAGTTGCATCTACATATAACATGAACAGCTGTCTTCCAAGTGGTA
The DNA here is from genome assembly GCF_977016875.1 of Pavona decussata. Taxonomy (NCBI): domain Eukaryota; kingdom Metazoa; phylum Cnidaria; class Anthozoa; order Scleractinia; family Agariciidae; genus Pavona; species Pavona decussata. The sequence continues at coordinate 272,211 of NW_028145643.1, forward strand.
CGTCTTGAGGTACATGCTAAAACTCACAAAATGAATAAAGAAATACCTCGTTGTTTATTTCAACAAAATGATCAGGCAATGATCAAAAGTATGAAAAGCTAGGGGGAAAAACACACTTGTGATTAGTTCACGGTCAAGCGCATGCGCGAGCAGACCGGCTCAAAAATAAATTGTACGGGTCGACACTAAATTCGATGCGACCTTGTGGTGGAACAATCTGTTGAAATCGCGCCCGAATTTGGATCATCCGCTCTTCGTTCTTCCCTTTTTATAATCTTTGTTTCCTGTTGTAAATATAAGTTCGATTTTTGTAAGGTTAAAAGTGTTTTAGCATCCGAAAACGACATTTATGTCGATGGCGCGGCCGACCGGCGACGGGACGTTCTGTGGACTCTCTGGAAGCACAGAAGTTAAGCGGACAGAGTGGAGTGGATGTAGAAATCCTGTGCGGTTAACAAGATACGTCCACCAAACGTGGAAAATTGGTAAAGGGATAAGTCTGTTTAAAATAGACAACGATTTCGCGGCACATCTGCTTTCGCTGGAAATGGCAAAGGTCACCAACTGGCTTTGGATGAACTCGCGAGGGTTTTCTAGATTTCAATCGTACTGTTTGTTCATATGGAATTCAACTGTCAAAAACGGAGAATTCGACGGACAAACAGCATCAAACATCAGTGTTTTGCTTTGGATGGAAAAAATTGTACAACAGTGAGACGCGAAGCGAATAAATATGAGATCAAATGTGCGAGTTAGTTGTAGTCTATTAGCGGGCTCGAATAGCGGGCAGTAGAAAAAAATCCAAAAGATTTGTGGCAAACGACAAAATCTATTGTAAGGTATTCATTTATCTATACAATTATGGTCATTTCGAATGGCAAACGCAGTTTTGATTTGCCACTATGGCAGAGTTTTCTCAAATGCATTCCAGCATCTCGGAAGGACGCTCAGTGTTGTTACTAAACAGTCGCATCGCTTCTTGAAGCTTGCGGATTTCTCGTTCTTCGCCTTCTCGCTGGTCTAATAAAATCAGGTTATCGAGTCTACACACTATATAGTAAGTTTATCACTGAATGCTGATGAAATACTGGATTTAGGGAGCTTCTCGGCTTTTCGAACCGCGCGTAATAAAAAAAGGTCGATGCCGCGAGATATCGACATTGTACTAAAATAAAACCGTATACGTTCGCATAAGTTCTGGCATTTCTTGAATGTCCAAGCGGCGCTGCAAAAATCCCCATGTGTTTTACATGGACAGCCTTTTTGTTTCTTTCTGAAACGTGACCAAAACACTGGCCGGTCATGTCAGTTTCATTTTTATGCCAGCAAGTTATACTGAAGACTTGCCCGCCGTATCCCGCCGGTGTTGTGTACTCGCTTCTAATTGGTCCAAAAACAATTGGCTTGACAGCGCTTACGTTATCGCTCGCACATGCGCCGAACCGTGAAACTCTCCCTTTAACGACAAGAGAATCTTTTCATTATTTTAATTTTGTATTACAAAAAAAAAAATAGGCCTTTCAGGTACTCCGGAGACTGATCATTTAAAGTTTTAAACATGATTTTCAATTTTTGCTTCTTCCTTCTGGTACAGAGATTATCCCCGGTGCCAGCTTACCGCGTAGGGCGGTAGCGCTAGAATAGTAATCTGACTTTGTTATGACCCGAATGGCGCGAGTTTGTAGTTTTTGTAATTTGTCAGCTAATTCGTTGCTGAGACCGTCCCACACAGGACAGAAATAATCAAAATATGGTTCAATAAGGGCTCCATATAGTAATATTGCTGTATTTTTCAAAAAAGCACAAAAAAATGCGATTATACCTTTCACACAGGCGATGAATTAATAGTATAGTACAAGACTACACTTACTTAGGAACTCGCATTTCGTCTTCCGGAAATTTCACACTTTCGCTTGAACATCTTCGACAAAAAGCTCTTCATGCTTTCTTTAGTCTAAGACGACACACTGATTTTAGTACACTGAAACCTTCACTTGCATGTAAAATTTTTGGCACAATGATTCAGCCAATTCTAACCTACAATAATGAAGTGTGGGGTGCCTCTGTTAAATCAGATTTTAAGTCGTGGGAAGGCTCCAGAATTGAAAAAACACATTTACATTTCTGTAAACGCTATTTAGAAGTACATAATAAGTCATCCAACGTTGCATGTAGAGCTGAACTTGGCAGATTTCCTCTAATCGTTGACATAAATAAAAAGATACTTAATCACGTACACTACATCCAAGGAAAGGATGAACATTCTATAGCAAAACAATCCCTAAGAATATCTGTTGACCTTAATTATAGCGGTTAAACTAGCTTTTTCTCCAGTCTCATGAAGATGATCGAGTGAATACTATAATTTCCCCAACTTTAATTATTACACATTGAATGAAAATAACATCAAACAATATATAGATCTTATGAAAAAGAAATATATCTCTTATTGGCACCAAACCCTTCAACACTCACAAAAACTCAGCTTTTATTACACAATCAAAAAAACTTTTGGCCCCTCTACTTACCTAGATCTCACAAGGAAAAACGCTTCTAGGAAAGCATTAGTGAAACTAAGAATAAGCAGCCACAAGCTTTTGATTGAAACAGGAAGATACGACAACATACCCCGTAATGAAAGGGTGTGTAATGTTTGCAACCGTAAAACCATTGAAGACGAAATTCATTTTTTATTAGATTGCCCAAGTTACTCTTCTTTAGGAGATATGTTCTTTTCTAAAATAGAACCTAGCCTTCCATTAACACGACTATTAGTAAAAGAAACTTTACTATCGCATATAATGAACTCAACAGACTATTTTATAAACACTCAATTAATTTCATTTGTTTCCTCGTGCTTCAAATTGAGAGATAAACTTCTCTACGGAATGATTACTTCTACTCTATGAAAAGTTTAAAATAAGCAAAGACTTCAGTTACTTTATTTTATTTTATTTTATTTTAAGTTATCTTAAGAATTAGTTAACGAATCAATAATTAGCTATGAATAGCTTTTGCAATACTGTATTTGTTATAGTCATGCAAATAAAGCTTGTTGTTGTTGTTGTTGTTGTATCGTCGCAAAAGAACGGCCTCGGTTTTTTAAGTGCACCTATGCCAGAGGAGATAATCTTGGCAGTCTTATTAACATGTTTGGACCGCGAAAGATTTTGATCGATGTAAAGTCCTAAGGATTTGGTGTGGGGCACTCTATCAATTTCGTGACCTTCAATTTGTACAGTAAGTGAATGGCCACTTGTAGTACTAGCCAGTCTCTGCCGTGAGCCTATTAACATTAATTCCGTTTTGGCAATATTCAGGCTGAGCTTATTTACATTGAGCCATTCATGAAGGTTAGCTAGTACTGCTTAACTAATACCGCTTAATACAGGACCTCTAATATCAAAGAACAAATTCTCCTATCTTGTCCCGTTACTTTTCTTATAAAAAGTACTGTGGAGATTTTACAGGGCCGTACATAGCGCGGGGGCAGAGCCCCCTCCAGGAAAACTCAATTTGTTTCTAACATCACACTGATCACAAGAAAATCGACTAATTGACGGAAAAAATATTCCTTCGAAGTGAATTCCAAATGACTATTTTGGAAAATCTTTAGAAGCAAAAGCCAGTACCAATAACCAGTTTTCTTATGAAAATAATGATTTTGTCAGTTTGGGCTGCCTATGAGTTAGAATTCGGTGTGTAAATAAAGACTGACAAGCCTACGTCACTTTCTGGCGCTTGTTTTAGCCTTTTTAAATCTAGCTTATACCAGTAGGTTTTTTTTTAAAGGGATAAATTGGTTTTAAAAGCCTGCGCTGCTCGCAAGAATTTGTAGCGGGTTTGGATTTAACCATCGTATGTTCATCATCCGACAGGTCATTTTCACCTAACGATTTTCCAGTTTCCTCTTTTGAATTCTCTGACCTCTTATGCCGTGTGTTCAACGACGTTGTTTTTATACCACATAGGGCATTTCAGCTAGGTTTGGCTTGGCTCTTTTAAGTGCTTGATAGTTTTAACTGCCTTTCTTGTTGAGATTTGGGTAATGTTAGGACAGGAATTAATCATTGCTTGTATCGTGCAATGAGCTTCATTCTGTAATTGCTGCAATGCCGGGCGCGGATATTAGTGTTTGTCACAAGCAGTTGTGTTTCTTGGCACGGCTATTTGGATTTTTAGTTCTCTAGTAATCGTTGTAGCGTGTTATAGAGCTATGCAACGTGTCACAGTAATACTGAAAAGGCTTGAATTGTATTTAAATAACGAGTGTGTTTTTGCAAATGCTTCGCTCCACTGATATAGTGCGTTTGAATTGTGGAGGCTCAGTCAGTTTTCTCCCTTTGTTTGCAGCAGTGCATAGACTGTGTTTTAAAATGAGAGACAATATTTGCTTCAAGCTAAACAAGATGTTAACTCCATAAAAAGACCGTAAACGTCTTAGAGGCAACTTTTTGTGTATTAAGCGGTCAAAAAATACAGGGAAATGTATGGAAAGTTCAAAACACGACTGGACGCTTTCCGTCACGGTTACATCCCTCCAATTTTTTTCTTAAAATCCTTTTTCTAGTGCCAAAAGTTTCCAATTCATGAATTTTTCAGAAGCGATGTTTTATGGAAATTATTTGACATCGGATTTCCATACAAACACTGTTATTTCAAGCCTGTTATTTTTCAGAAGCGATGTTTTATGAAAATTATTTGACATCGGATTTCCATACAAACACTGTTATTTCAAGCCTGTTTGCCTACCCGTCAAAATGGCCTCGAAAACCGTGATAAGGCCTATTCTAGAAAGTAACTAAAGGTGGATTTCCACTGTCGCGTAAATTTTACGTGCGTACAGACGTGCATTGAGCTGGCTTTACGTACCTAAATAAAATAAGAAGCGATGTATCAGTCGCGTGCGTAAACGTAAAAAGTTGAATGCTGTTCAACTTTTTACATTTACGCACGCCGCTCATACATCGCGTCTTATTTTATTTACGTACGTAAAGCCAGCTCAATTCACGTCTGTAGGCAGGTAAAATTTACGCGACAGTGGAACTCCACCTTAAGGCATTTGCGGAAAGTCTGATTGTGTTGATTAGCTAGGTAAACTTACGGTATTTAACTGAAAGGACGTTTTCTCACAAAGAAGTGCGAAAATAACAACATAAGTTAAGCGATGGTCCTTGAAACGAACAACTTCACAGCTAGAATAATCAATGACATCGCTAATTCGAAAATATTTCGTTCTCGATCTAAAGCAAACACGACAGTGAAATTAAAAGAAACAACATAAAATAAAACATGATTGTTCAAGACTTACTGAGACCTTTAAGTTGTTTTCCTGTCAGGTCCATTCGCTCCCCAGCAAAGTCACAACTGATACCGTTCTGTCGATCGCCTGAATCGCTGATCCACTGACCGCGCGCTTATTTCTCTTCGCAAAGAAGGCCTGAAAGTCAATGTAATCATCCTGTTAATGTGATCATCATGTTACATGTTGTCGCCGAAACGTCATGTTTTAATCTCGCTACTTTTTATTCTGAAATAATACAACAGTCCTGGCAAAAGAAACCTCTGACACCGCAGGTCTCTTATGCCAGCGGAGATGGTCTTGTGCTCAGTCCGACAAAGAGGGAGAGGAAAGCCGGCCCCTAGACCTTATTAGGCAAACCCCTTTCGGCTAGCGCTCACATCTGACTGTCTAAAATTGAGTTGCATCTACATATAACATGAACAGCTGTCTTCCAAGTGGTACGTCTTGAGGTACATGCTAAAACTCACAAAATGAATAAAGAAATACCTCGTTGTTTATTTCAACAAAATGATCAGGCAATGATCAAAAGTATGAAAAGCTAGGGGGAAAAACACACTTGTGATTAGTTCACGGTCAAGCGCATGCGCGAGCAGACCGGCTCAAAAATAAATTGTACGGGTCGACACTAAATTCGATGCGACCTTGTGGTGGAACAATCTGTTGAAATCGCGCCCGAATTTGGATCATCCGCTCTTCGTTCTTCCCTTTTTATAATCTTTGTTTCCTGTTGTAAATATAAGTTCGATTTTTGTAAGGTTAAAAGTGTTTTAGCATCCGAAAACGACATTTATGTCGATGGCGCGGCCGACCGGCGACGGGACGTTCTGTGGACTCTCTGGAAGCACAGAAGTTAAGCGGACAGAGTGGAGTGGATGTAGAAATCCTGTGCGGTTAACAAGATACGTCCACCAAACGTGGAAAATTGGTAAAGGGATAAGTCTGTTTAAAATAGACAACGATTTCGCGGCACATCTGCTTTCGCTGGAAATGGCAAAGGTCACCAACTGGCTTTGGATGAACTCGCGAGGGTTTTCTAGATTTCAATCGTACTGTTTGTTCATATGGAATTCAACTGTCAAAAACGGAGAATTCGACGGACAAACAGCATCAAACATCAGTGTTTTGCTTTGGATGGAAAAAATTGTACAACAGTGAGACGCGAAGCGAATAAATATGAGATCAAATGTGCGAGTTAGTTGTAGTCTATTAGCGGGCTCGAATAGCGGGCAGTAGAAAAAAATCCAAAAGATTTGTGGCAAACGACAAAATCTATTGTAAGGTATTCATTTATCTATACAATTATGGTCATTTCGAATGGCAAACGCAGTTTTGATTTGCCACTATGGCAGAGTTTTCTCAAATGCATTCCAGCATCTCGGAAGGACGCTCAGTGTTGTTACTAAACAGTCGCATCGCTTCTTGAAGCTTGCGGATTTCTCGTTCTTCGCCTTCTCGCTGGTCTAATAAAATCAGGTTATCGAGTCTACACACTATATAGTAAGTTTATCACTGAATGCTGATGAAATACTGGATTTAGGGAGCTTCTCGGCTTTTCGAACCGCGCGTAATAAAAAAAGGTCGATGCCGCGAGATATCGACATTGTACTAAAATAAAACCGTATACGTTCGCATAAGTTCTGGCATTTCTTGAATGTCCAAGCGGCGCTGCAAAAATCCCCATGTGTTTTACATGGACAGCCTTTTTGTTTCTTTCTGAAACGTGACCAAAACACTGGCCGGTCATGTCAGTTTCATTTTTATGCCAGCAAGTTATACTGAAGACTTGCCCGCCGTATCCCGCCGGTGTTGTGTACTCGCTTCTAATTGGTCCAAAAACAATTGGCTTGACAGCGCTTACGTTATCGCTCGCACATGCGCCGAACCGTGAAACTCTCCCTTTAACGACAAGAGAATCTTTTCATTATTTTAATTTTGTATTACAAAAAAAAAAATAGGCCTTTCAGGTACTCCGGAGACTGATCATTTAAAGTTTTAAACATGATTTTCAATTTTTGCTTCTTCCTTCTGGTACAGAGATTATCCCCGGTGCCAGCTTACCGCGTAGGGCGGTAGCGCTAGAATAGTAATCTGACTTTGTTATGACCCGAATGGCGCGAGTTTGTAGTTTTTGTAATTTGTCAGCTAATTCGTTGCTGAGACCGTCCCACACAGGACAGAAATAATCAAAATATGGTTCAATAAGGGCTCCATATAGTAATATTGCTGTATTTTTCAAAAAAGCACAAAAAAATGCGATTATACCTTTCACACAGGCGATGAATTAATAGTATAGTACAAGACTACACTTACTTAGGAACTCGCATTTCGTCTTCCGGAAATTTCACACTTTCGCTTGAACATCTTCGACAAAAAGCTCTTCATGCTTTCTTTAGTCTAAGACGACACACTGATTTTAGTACACTGAAACCTTCACTTGCATGTAAAATTTTTGGCACAATGATTCAGCCAATTCTAACCTACAATAATGAAGTGTGGGGTGCCTCTGTTAAATCAGATTTTAAGTCGTGGGAAGGCTCCAGAATTGAAAAAACACATTTACATTTCTGTAAACGCTATTTAGAAGTACATAATAAGTCATCCAACGTTGCATGTAGAGCTGAACTTGGCAGATTTCCTCTAATCGTTGACATAAATAAAAAGATACTTAATCACGTACACTACATCCAAGGAAAGGATGAACATTCTATAGCAAAACAATCCCTAAGAATATCTGTTGACCTTAATTATAGCGGTTAAACTAGCTTTTTCTCCAGTCTCATGAAGATGATCGAGTGAATACTATAATTTCCCCAACTTTAATTATTACACATTGAATGAAAATAACATCAAACAATATATAGATCTTATGAAAAAGAAATATATCTCTTATTGGCACCAAACCCTTCAACACTCACAAAAACTCAGCTTTTATTACACAATCAAAAAAACTTTTGGCCCCTCTACTTACCTAGATCTCACAAGGAAAAACGCTTCTAGGAAAGCATTAGTGAAACTAAGAATAAGCAGCCACAAGCTTTTGATTGAAACAGGAAGATACGACAACATACCCCGTAATGAAAGGGTGTGTAATGTTTGCAACCGTAAAACCATTGAAGACGAAATTCATTTTTTATTAGATTGCCCAAGTTACTCTTCTTTAGGAGATATGTTCTTTTCTAAAATAGAACCTAGCCTTCCATTAACACGACTATTAGTAAAAGAAACTTTACTATCGCATATAATGAACTCAACAGACTATTTTATAAACACTCAATTAATTTCATTTGTTTCCTCGTGCTTCAAATTGAGAGATAAACTTCTCTACGGAATGATTACTTCTACTCTATGAAAAGTTTAAAATAAGCAAAGACTTCAGTTACTTTATTTTATTTTATTTTATTTTAAGTTATCTTAAGAATTAGTTAACGAATCAATAATTAGCTATGAATAGCTTTTGCAATACTGTATTTGTTATAGTCATGCAAATAAAGCTTGTTGTTGTTGTTGTTGTTGTATCGTCGCAAAAGAACGGCCTCGGTTTTTTAAGTGCACCTATGCCAGAGGAGATAATCTTGGCAGTCTTATTAACATGTTTGGACCGCGAAAGATTTTGATCGATGTAAAGTCCTAAGGATTTGGTGTGGGGCACTCTATCAATTTCGTGACCTTCAATTTGTACAGTAAGTGAATGGCCACTTGTAGTACTAGCCAGTCTCTGCCGTGAGCCTATTAACATTAATTCCGTTTTGGCAATATTCAGGCTGAGCTTATTTACATTGAGCCATTCATGAAGGTTAGCTAGTACTGCTTAACTAATACCGCTTAATACAGGACCTCTAATATCAAAGAACAAATTCTCCTATCTTGTCCCGTTACTTTTCTTATAAAAAGTACTGTGGAGATTTTACAGGGCCGTACATAGCGCGGGGGCAGAGCCCCCTCCAGGAAAACTCAATTTGTTTCTAACATCACACTGATCACAAGAAAATCGACTAATTGACGGAAAAAATATTCCTTCGAAGTGAATTCCAAATGACTATTTTGGAAAATCTTTAGAAGCAAAAGCCAGTACCAATAACCAGTTTTCTTATGAAAATAATGATTTTGTCAGTTTGGGCTGCCTATGAGTTAGAATTCGGTGTGTAAATAAAGACTGACAAGCCTACGTCACTTTCTGGCGCTTGTTTTAGCCTTTTTAAATCTAGCTTATACCAGTAGGTTTTTTTTTAAAGGGATAAATTGGTTTTAAAAGCCTGCGCTGCTCGCAAGAATTTGTAGCGGGTTTGGATTTAACCATCGTATGTTCATCATCCGACAGGTCATTTTCACCTAACGATTTTCCAGTTTCCTCTTTTGAATTCTCTGACCTCTTATGCCGTGTGTTCAACGACGTTGTTTTTATACCACATAGGGCATTTCAGCTAGGTTTGGCTTGGCTCTTTTAAGTGCTTGATAGTTTTAACTGCCTTTCTTGTTGAGATTTGGGTAATGTTAGGACAGGAATTAATCATTGCTTGTATCGTGCAATGAGCTTCATTCTGTAATTGCTGCAATGCCGGGCGCGGATATTAGTGTTTGTCACAAGCAGTTGTGTTTCTTGGCACGGCTATTTGGATTTTTAGTTCTCTAGTAATCGTTGTAGCGTGTTATAGAGCTATGCAACGTGTCACAGTAATACTGAAAAGGCTTGAATTGTATTTAAATAACGAGTGTGTTTTTGCAAATGCTTCGCTCCACTGATATAGTGCGTTTGAATTGTGGAGGCTCAGTCAGTTTTCTCCCTTTGTTTGCAGCAGTGCATAGACTGTGTTTTAAAATGAGAGACAATATTTGCTTCAAGCTAAACAAGATGTTAACTCCATAAAAAGACCGTAAACGTCTTAGAGGCAACTTTTTGTGTATTAAGCGGTCAAAAAATACAGGGAAATGTATGGAAAGTTCAAAACACGACTGGACGCTTTCCGTCACGGTTACATCCCTCCAATTTTTTTCTTAAAATCCTTTTTCTAGTGCCAAAAGTTTCCAATTCATGAATTTTTCAGAAGCGATGTTTTATGGAAATTATTTGACATCGGATTTCCATACAAACACTGTTATTTCAAGCCTGTTATTTTTCAGAAGCGATGTTTTATGAAAATTATTTGACATCGGATTTCCATACAAACACTGTTATTTCAAGCCTGTTTGCCTACCCGTCAAAATGGCCTCGAAAACCGTGATAAGGCCTATTCTAGAAAGTAACTAAAGGTGGATTTCCACTGTCGCGTAAATTTTACGTGCGTACAGACGTGCATTGAGCTGGCTTTACGTACCTAAATAAAATAAGAAGCGATGTATCAGTCGCGTGCGTAAACGTAAAAAGTTGAATGCTGTTCAACTTTTTACATTTACGCACGCCGCTCATACATCGCGTCTTATTTTATTTACGTACGTAAAGCCAGCTCAATTCACGTCTGTAGGCAGGTAAAATTTACGCGACAGTGGAACTCCACCTTAAGGCATTTGCGGAAAGTCTGATTGTGTTGATTAGCTAGGTAAACTTACGGTATTTAACTGAAAGGACGTTTTCTCACAAAGAAGTGCGAAAATAACAACATAAGTTAAGCGATGGTCCTTGAAACGAACAACTTCACAGCTAGAATAATCAATGACATCGCTAATTCGAAAATATTTCGTTCTCGATCTAAAGCAAACACGACAGTGAAATTAAAAGAAACAACATAAAATAAAACATGATTGTTCAAGACTTACTGAGACCTTTAAGTTGTTTTCCTGTCAGGTCCATTCGCTCCCCAGCAAAGTCACAACTGATACCGTTCTGTCGATCGCCTGAATCGCTGATCCACTGACCGCGCGCTTATTTCTCTTCGCAAAGAAGGCCTGAAAGTCAATGTAATCATCCTGTTAATGTGATCATCATGTTACATGTTGTCGCCGAAACGTCATGTTTTAATCTCGCTACTTTTTATTCTGAAATAATACAACAGTCCTGGCAAAAGAAACCTCTGACACCGCAGGTCTCTTATGCCAGCGGAGATGGTCTTGTGCTCAGTCCGACAAAGAGGGAGAGGAAAGCCGGCCCCTAGACCTTATTAGGCAAACCCCTTTCGGCTAGCGCTCACATCTGACTGTCTAAAATTGAGTTGCATCTACATATAACATGAACAGCTGTCTTCCAAGTGGTACGTCTTGAGGTACATGCTAAAACTCACAAAATGAATAAAGAAATACCTCGTTGTTTATTTCAACAAAATGATCAGGCAATGATCAAAAGTATGAAAAGCTAGGGGGAAAAACACACTTGTGATTAGTTCACGGTCAAGCGCATGCGCGAGCAGACCGGCTCAAAAATAAATTGTACGGGTCGACACTAAATTCGATGCGACCTTGTGGTGGAACAATCTGTTGAAATCGCGCCCGAATTTGGATCATCCGCTCTTCGTTCTTCCCTTTTTATAATCTTTGTTTCCTGTTGTAAATATAAGTTCGATTTTTGTAAGGTTAAAAGTGTTTTAGCATCCGAAAACGACATTTATGTCGATGGCGCGGCCGACCGGCGACGGGACGTTCTGTGGACTCTCTAGAAGCACAGAAGTTAAGCGGACAGAGTGGAGTGGATGTAGAAATCCTGTGCGGTTAACAAGATACGTCCACCAAACGTGGAAAATTGGTAAAGGGATAAGTCTGTTTAAAATAGACAACGATTTCGCGGCACATCTGCTTTCGCTGGAAATGGCAAAGGTCACCAACTGGCTTTGGATGAACTCGCGAGGGTTTTCTAGATTTCAATCGTACTGTTTGTTCATATGGAATTCAACTGTCAAAAACGGAGAATTCGACGGACAAACAGCATCAAACATCAGTGTTTTGCTTTGGATGGAAAAAATTGTACAACAGTGAGACGCGAAGCGAATAAATATGAGATCAAATGTGCGAGTTAGTTGTAGTCTATTAGCGGGCTCGAATAGCGGGCAGTAGAAAAAAATCCAAAAGATTTGTGGCAAACGACAAAATCTATTGTAAGGTATTCATTTATCTATACAATTATGGTCATTTCGAATGGCAAACGCAGTTTTGATTTGCCACTATGGCAGAGTTTTCTCAAATGCATTCCAGCATCTCGGAAGGACGCTCAGTGTTGTTACTAAACAGTCGCATCGCTTCTTGAAGCTTGCGGATTTCTCGTTCTTCGCCTTCTCGCTGGTCTAATAAAATCAGGTTATCGAGTCTACACACTATATAGTAAGTTTATCACTGAATGCTGATGAAATACTGGATTTAGGGAGCTTCTCGGCTTTTCGAACCGCGCGTAATAAAAAAAGGTCGATGCCGCGAGATATCGACATTGTACTAAAATAAAACCGTATACGTTCGCATAAGTTCTGGCATTTCTTGAATGTCCAAGCGGCGCTGCAAAAATCCCCATGTGTTTTACATGGACAGCCTTTTTGTTTCTTTCTGAAACGTGACCAAAACACTGGCCGGTCATGTCAGTTTCATTTTTATGCCAGCAAGTTATACTGAAGACTTGCCCGCCGTATCCCGCCGGTGTTGTGTACTCGCTTCTAATTGGTCCAAAAACAATTGGCTTGACAGCGCTTACGTTATCGCTCGCACATGCGCCGAACCGTGAAACTCTCCCTTTAACGACAAGAGAATCTTTTCATTATTTTAATTTTGTATTACAAAAAAAAAAATAGGCCTTTCAGGTACTCCGGAGACTGATCATTTAAAGTTTTAAACATGATTTTCAATTTTTGCTTCTTCCTTCTGGTACAGAGATTATCCCCGGTGCCAGCTTACCGCGTAGGGCGGTAGCGCTAGAATAGTAATCTGACTTTGTTATGACCCGAATGGCGCGAGTTTGTAGTTTTTGTAATTTGTCAGCTAATTCGTTGCTGAGACCGTCCCACACAGGACAGAAATAATCAAAATATGGTTCAATAAGGGCTCCATATAGTAATATTGCTGTATTTTTCAAAAAAGCACAAAAAAATGCGATTATACCTTTCACACAGGCGATGAATTAATAGTATAGTACAAGACTACACTTACTTAGGAACTCGCATTTCGTCTTCCGGAAATTTCACACTTTCGCTTGAACATCTTCGACAAAAAGCTCTTCATGCTTTCTTTAGTCTAAGACGACACACTGATTTTAGTACACTGAAACCTTCACTTGCATGTAAAATTTTTGGCACAATGATTCAGCCAATTCTAACCTACAATAATGAAGTGTGGGGTGCCTCTGTTAAATCAGATTTTAAGTCGTGGGAAGGCTCCAGAATTGAAAAAACACATTTACATTTCTGTAAACGCTATTTAGAAGTACATAATAAGTCATCCAACGTTGCATGTAGAGCTGAACTTGGCAGATTTCCTCTAATCGTTGACATAAATAAAAAGATACTTAATCACGTACACTACATCCAAGGAAAGGATGAACATTCTATAGCAAAACAATCCCTAAGAATATCTGTTGACCTTAATTATAGCGGTTAAACTAGCTTTTTCTCCAGTCTCATGAAGATGATCGAGTGAATACTATAATTTCCCCAACTTTAATTATTACACATTGAATGAAAATAACATCAAACAATATATAGATCTTATGAAAAAGAAATATATCTCTTATTGGCACCAAACCCTTCAACACTCACAAAAACTCAGCTTTTATTACACAATCAAAAAAACTTTTGGCCCCTCTACTTACCTAGATCTCACAAGGAAAAACGCTTCTAGGAAAGCATTAGTGAAACTAAGAATAAGCAGCCACAAGCTTTTGATTGAAACAGGAAGATACGACAACATACCCCGTAATGAAAGGGTGTGTAATGTTTGCAACCGTAAAACCATTGAAGACGAAATTCATTTTTTATTAGATTGCCCAAGTTACTCTTCTTTAGGAGATATGTTCTTTTCTAAAATAGAACCTAGCCTTCCATTAACACGACTATTAGTAAAAGAAACTTTACTATCGCATATAATGAACTCAACAGACTATTTTATAAACACTCAATTAATTTCATTTGTTTCCTCGTGCTTCAAATTGAGAGATAAACTTCTCTACGGAATGATTACTTCTACTCTATGAAAAGTTTAAAATAAGCAAAGACTTCAGTTACTTTATTTTATTTTATTTTATTTTAAGTTATCTTAAGAATTAGTTAACGAATCAATAATTAGCTATGAATAGCTTTTGCAATACTGTATTTGTTATAGTCATGCAAATAAAGCTTGTTGTTGTTGTTGTTGTTGTATCGTCGCAAAAGAACGGCCTCGGTTTTTTAAGTGCACCTATGCCAGAGGAGATAATCTTGGCAGTCTTATTAACATGTTTGGACCGCGAAAGATTTTGATCGATGTAAAGTCCTAAGGATTTGGTGTGGGGCACTCTATCAATTTCGTGACCTTCAATTTGTACAGTAAGTGAATGGCCACTTGTAGTACTAGCCAGTCTCTGCCGTGAGCCTATTAACATTAATTCCGTTTTGGCAATATTCAGGCTGAGCTTATTTACATTGAGCCATTCATGAAGGTTAGCTAGTACTGCTTAACTAATACCGCTTAATACAGGACCTCTAATATCAAAGAACAAATTCTCCTATCTTGTCCCGTTACTTTTCTTATAAAAAGTACTGTGGAGATTTTACAGGGCCGTACATAGCGCGGGGGCAGAGCCCCCTCCAGGAAAACTCAATTTGTTTCTAACATCACACTGATCACAAGAAAATCGACTAATTGACGGAAAAAATATTCCTTCGAAGTGAATTCCAAATGACTATTTTGGAAAATCTTTAGAAGCAAAAGCCAGTACCAATAACCAGTTTTCTTATGAAAATAATGATTTTGTCAGTTTGGGCTGCCTATGAGTTAGAATTCGGTGTGTAAATAAAGACTGACAAGCCTACGTTACTTTCTGGCGCTTGTTTTAGCCTTTTTAAATCTAGCTTATACCAGTAGGTTTTTTTTTAAAGGGATAAATTGGTTTTAAAAGCCTGCGCTGCTCGCAAGAATTTGTAGCGGGTTTGGATTTAACCATCGTATGTTCATCATCCGACAGGTCATTTTCACCTAACGATTTTCCAGTTTCCTCTTTTGAATTCTCTGACCTCTTATGCCGTGTGTTCAACGACGTTGTTTTTATACCACATAGGGCATTTCAGCTAGGTTTGGCTTGGCTCTTTTAAGTGCTTGATAGTTTTAACTGCCTTTCTTGTTGAGATTTGGGTAATGTTAGGACAGGAATTAATCATTGCTTGTATCGTGCAATGAGCTTCATTCTGTAATTGCTGCAATGCCGGGCGCGGATATTAGTGTTTGTCACAAGCAGTTGTGTTTCTTGGCACGGCTATTTGGATTTTTAGTTCTCTAGTAATCGTTGTAGCGTGTTATAGAGCTATGCAACGTGTCACAGTAATACTGAAAAGGCTTGAATTGTATTTAAATAACGAGTGTGTTTTTGCAAATGCTTCGCTCCACTGATATAGTGCGTTTGAATTGTGGAGGCTCAGTCAGTTTTCTCCCTTTGTTTGCAGCAGTGCATAGACTGTGTTTTAAAATGAGAGACAATATTTGCTTCAAGCTAAACAAGATGTTAACTCCATAAAAAGACCGTAAACGTCTTAGAGGCAACTTTTTGTGTATTAAGCGGTCAAAAAATACAGGGAAATGTATGGAAAGTTCAAAACACGACTGGACGCTTTCCGTCACGGTTACATCCCTCCAATTTTTTTCTTAAAATCCTTTTTCTAGTGCCAAAAGTTTCCAATTCATGAATTTTTCAGAAGCGATGTTTTATGGAAATTATTTGACATCGGATTTCCATACAAACACTGTTATTTCAAGCCTGTTATTTTTCAGAAGCGATGTTTTATGAAAATTATTTGACATCGGATTTCCATACAAACACTGTTATTTCAAGCCTGTTTGCCTACCCGTCAAAATGGCCTCGAAAACCGTGATAAGGCCTATTCTAGAAAGTAACTAAAGGTGGATTTCCACTGTCGCGTAAATTTTACGTGCGTACAGACGTGCATTGAGCTGGCTTTACGTACCTAAATAAAATAAGAAGCGATGTATCAGTCGCGTGCGTAAACGTAAAAAGTTGAATGCTGTTCAACTTTTTACATTTACGCACGCCGCTCATACATCGCGTCTTATTTTATTTACGTACGTAAAGCCAGCTCAATTCACGTCTGTAGGCAGGTAAAATTTACGCGACAGTGGAACTCCACCTTAAGGCATTTGCGGAAAGTCTGATTGTGTTGATTAGCTAGGTAAACTTACGGTATTTAACTGAAAGGACGTTTTCTCACAAAGAAGTGCGAAAATAACAACATAAGTTAAGCGATGGTCCTTGAAACGAACAACTTCACAGCTAGAATAATCAATGACATCGCTAATTCGAAAATATTTCGTTCTCGATCTAAAGCAAACACGACAGTGAAATTAAAAGAAACAACATAAAATAAAACATGATTGTTCAAGACTTACTGAGACCTTTAAGTTGTTTTCCTGTCAGGTCCATTCGCTCCCCAGCAAAGTCACAACTGATACCGTTCTGTCGATCGCCTGAATCGCTGATCCACTGACCGCGCGCTTATTTCTCTTCGCAAAGAAGGCCTGAAAGTCAATGTAATCATCCTGTTAATGTGATCATCATGTTACATGTTGTCGCCGAAACGTCATGTTTTAATCTCGCTACTTTTTATTCTGAAATAATACAACAGTCCTGGCAAAAGAAACCTCTGACACCGCAGGTCTCTTATGCCAGCGGAGATGGTCTTGTGCTCAGTCCGACAAAGAGGGAGAGGAAAGCCGGCCCCTAGACCTTATTAGGCAAACCCCTTTCGGCTAGCGCTCACATCTGACTGTCTAAAATTGAGTTGCATCTACATATAACATGAACAGCTGTCTTCCAAGTGGTACGTCTTGAGGTACATGCTAAAACTCACAAAATGAATAAAGAAATACCTCGTTGTTTATTTCAACAAAATGATCAGGCAATGATCAAAAGTATGAAAAGCTAGGGGGAAAAACACACTTGTGATTAGTTCACGGTCAAGCGCATGCGCGAGCAGACCGGCTCAAAAATAAATTGTACGGGTCGACACTAAATTCGATGCGACCTTGTGGTGGAACAATCTGTTGAAATCGCGCCCGAATTTGGATCATCCGCTCTTCGTTCTTCCCTTTTTATAATCTTTGTTTCCTGTTGTAAATATAAGTTCGATTTTTGTAAGGTTAAAAGTGTTTTAGCATCCGAAAACGACATTTATGTCGATGGCGCGGCCGACCGGCGACGGGACGTTCTGTGGACTCTCTGGAAGCACAGAAGTTAAGCGGACAGAGTGGAGTGGATGTAGAAATCCTGTGCGGTTAACAAGATACGTCCACCAAACGTGGAAAATTGGTAAAGGGATAAGTCTGTTTAAAATAGACAACGATTTCGCGGCACATCTGCTTTCGCTGGAAATGGCAAAGGTCACCAACTGGCTTTGGATGAACTCGCGAGGGTTTTCTAGATTTCAATCGTACTGTTTGTTCATATGGAATTCAACTGTCAAAAACGGAGAATTCGACGGACAAACAGCATCAAACATCAGTGTTTTGCTTTGGATGGAAAAAATTGTACAACAGTGAGACGCGAAGCGAATAAATATGAGATCAAATGTGCGAGTTAGTTGTAGTCTATTAGCGGGCTCGAATAGCGGGCAGTAGAAAAAAATCCAAAAGATTTGTGGCAAACGACAAAATCTATTGTAAGATATTCATTTATCTATACAATTATGGTCATTTCGAATGGCAAACGCAGTTTTGATTTGCCACTATGGCAGAGTTTTCTCAAATGCATTCCAGCATCTCGGAAGGACGCTCAGTGTTGTTACTAAACAGTCGCATCGCTTCTTGAAGCTTGCGGATTTCTCGTTCTTCGCCTTCTCGCTGGTCTAATAAAATCAGGTTATCGAGTCTACACACTATATAGTAAGTTTATCACTGAATGCTGATGAAATACTGGATTTAGGGAGCTTCTCGGCTTTTCGAACCGCGCGTAATAAAAAAAGGTCGATGCCGCGAGATATCGACATTGTACTAAAATAAAACCGTATACGTTCGCATAAGTTCTGGCATTTCTTGAATGTCCAAGCGGCGCTGCAAAAATCCCCATGTGTTTTACATGGACAGCCTTTTTGTTTCTTTCTGAAACGTGACCAAAACACTGGCCGGTCATGTCAGTTTCATTTTTATGCCAGCAAGTTATACTGAAGACTTGCCCGCCGTATCCCGCCGGTGTTGTGTACTCGCTTCTAATTGGTCCAAAAACAATTGGCTTGACAGCGCTTACGTTATCGCTCGCACATGCGCCGAACCGTGAAACTCTCCCTTTAACGACAAGAGAATCTTTTCATTATTTTAATTTTGTATTACAAAAAAAAAAATAGGCCTTTCAGGTACTCCGGAGACTGATCATTTAAAGTTTTAAACATGATTTTCAATTTTTGCTTCTTCCTTCTGGTACAGAGATTATCCCCGGTGCCAGCTTACCGCGTAGGGCGGTAGCGCTAGAATAGTAATCTGACTTTGTTATGACCCGAATGGCGCGAGTTTGTAGTTTTTGTAATTTGTCAGCTAATTCGTTGCTGAGACCGTCCCACACAGGACAGAAATAATCAAAATATGGTTCAATAAGGGCTCCATATAGTAATATTGCTGTATTTTTCAAAAAAGCACAAAAAAATGCGATTATACCTTTCACACAGGCGATGAATTAATAGTATAGTACAAGACTACACTTACTTAGGAACTCGCATTTCGTCTTCCGGAAATTTCACACTTTCGCTTGAACATCTTCGACAAAAAGCTCTTCATGCTTTCTTTAGTCTAAGACGACACACTGATTTTAGTACACTGAAACCTTCACTTGCATGTAAAATTTTTGGCACAATGATTCAGCCAATTCTAACCTACAATAATGAAGTGTGGGGTGCCTCTGTTAAATCAGATTTTAAGTCGTGGGAAGGCTCCAGAATTGAAAAAACACATTTACATTTCTGTAAACGCTATTTAGAAGTACATAATAAGTCATCCAACGTTGCATGTAGAGCTGAACTTGGCAGATTTCCTCTAATCGTTGACATAAATAAAAAGATACTTAATCACGTACACTACATCCAAGGAAAGGATGAACATTCTATAGCAAAACAATCCCTAAGAATATCTGTTGACCTTAATTATAGCGGTTAAACTAGCTTTTTCTCCAGTCTCATGAAGATGATCGAGTGAATACTATAATTTCCCCAACTTTAATTATTACACATTGAATGAAAATAACATCAAACAATATATAGATCTTATGAAAAAGAAATATATCTCTTATTGGCACCAAACCCTTCAACACTCACAAAAACTCAGCTTTTATTACACAATCAAAAAAACTTTTGGCCCCTCTACTTACCTAGATCTCACAAGGAAAAACGCTTCTAGGAAAGCATTAGTGAAACTAAGAATAAGCAGCCACAAGCTTTTGATTGAAACAGGAAGATACGACAACATACCCCGTAATGAAAGGGTGTGTAATGTTTGCAACCGTAAAACCATTGAAGACGAAATTCATTTTTTATTAGATTGCCCAAGTTACTCTTCTTTAGGAGATATGTTCTTTTCTAAAATAGAACCTAGCCTTCCATTAACACGACTATTAGTAAAAGAAACTTTACTATCGCATATAATGAACTCAACAGACTATTTTATAAACACTCAATTAATTTCATTTGTTTCCTCGTGCTTCAAATTGAGAGATAAACTTCTCTACGGAATGATTACTTCTACTCTATGAAAAGTTTAAAATAAGCAAAGACTTCAGTTACTTTATTTTATTTTATTTTATTTTAAGTTATCTTAAGAATTAGTTAACGAATCAATAATTAGCTATGAATAGCTTTTGCAATACTGTATTTGTTATAGTCATGCAAATAAAGCTTGTTGTTGTTGTTGTTGTTGTATCGTCGCAAAAGAACGGCCTCGGTTTTTTAAGTGCACCTATGCCAGAGGAGATAATCTTGGCAGTCTTATTAACATGTTTGGACCGCGAAAGATTTTGATCGATGTAAAGTCCTAAGGATTTGGTGTGGGGCACTCTATCAATTTCGTGACCTTCAATTTGTACAGTAAGTGAATGGCCACTTGTAGTACTAGCCAGTCTCTGCCGTGAGCCTATTAACATTAATTCCGTTTTGGCAATATTCAGGCTGAGCTTATTTACATTGAGCCATTCATGAAGGTTAGCTAGTACTGCTTAACTAATACCGCTTAATACAGGACCTCTAATATCAAAGAACAAATTCTCCTATCTTGTCCCGTTACTTTTCTTATAAAAAGTACTGTGGAGATTTTACAGGGCCGTACATAGCGCGGGGGCAGAGCCCCCTCCAGGAAAACTCAATTTGTTTCTAACATCACACTGATCACAAGAAAATCGACTAATTGACGGAAAAAATATTCCTTCGAAGTGAATTCCAAATGACTATTTTGGAAAATCTTTAGAAGCAAAAGCCAGTACCAATAACCAGTTTTCTTATGAAAATAATGATTTTGTCAGTTTGGGCTGCCTATGAGTTAGAATTCGGTGTGTAAATAAAGACTGACAAGCCTACGTCACTTTCTGGCGCTTGTTTTAGCCTTTTTAAATCTAGCTTATACCAGTAGGTTTTTTTTTAAAGGGATAAATTGGTTTTAAAAGCCTGCGCTGCTCGCAAGAATTTGTAGCGGGTTTGGATTTAACCATCGTATGTTCATCATCCGACAGGTCATTTTCACCTAACGATTTTCCAGTTTCCTCTTTTGAATTCTCTGACCTCTTATGCCGTGTGTTCAACGACGTTGTTTTTATACCACATAGGGCATTTCAGCTAGGTTTGGCTTGGCTCTTTTAAGTGCTTGATAGTTTTAACTGCCTTTCTTGTTGAGATTTGGGTAATGTTAGGACAGGAATTAATCATTGCTTGTATCGTGCAATGAGCTTCATTCTGTAATTGCTGCAATGCCGGGCGCGGATATTAGTGTTTGTCACAAGCAGTTGTGTTTCTTGGCACGGCTATTTGGATTTTTAGTTCTCTAGTAATCGTTGTAGCGTGTTATAGAGCTATGCAACGTGTCACAGTAATACTGAAAAGGCTTGAATTGTATTTAAATAACGAGTGTGTTTTTGCAAATGCTTCGCTCCACTGATATAGTGCGTTTGAATTGTGGAGGCTCAGTCAGTTTTCTCCCTTTGTTTGCAGCAGTGCATAGACTGTGTTTTAAAATGAGAGACAATATTTGCTTCAAGCTAAACAAGATGTTAACTCCATAAAAAGACCGTAAACGTCTTAGAGGCAACTTTTTGTGTATTAAGCGGTCAAAAAATACAGGGAAATGTATGGAAAGTTCAAAACACGACTGGACGCTTTCCGTCACGGTTACATCCCTCCAATTTTTTTCTTAAAATCCTTTTTCTAGTGCCAAAAGTTTCCAATTCATGAATTTTTCAGAAGCGATGTTTTATGGAAATTATTTGACATCGGATTTCCATACAAACACTGTTATTTCAAGCCTGTTATTTTTCAGAAGCGATGTTTTATGAAAATTATTTGACATCGGATTTCCATACAAACACTGTTATTTCAAGCCTGTTTGCCTACCCGTCAAAATGGCCTCGAAAACCGTGATAAGGCCTATTCTAGAAAGTAACTAAAGGTGGATTTCCACTGTCGCGTAAATTTTACGTGCGTACAGACGTGCATTGAGCTGGCTTTACGTACCTAAATAAAATAAGAAGCGATGTATCAGTCGCGTGCGTAAACGTAAAAAGTTGAATGCTGTTCAACTTTTTACATTTACGCACGCCGCTCATACATCGCGTCTTATTTTATTTACGTACGTAAAGCCAGCTCAATTCACGTCTGTAGGCAGGTAAAATTTACGCGACAGTGGAACTCCACCTTAAGGCATTTGCGGAAAGTCTGATTGTGTTGATTAGCTAGGTAAACTTACGGTATTTAACTGAAAGGACGTTTTCTCACAAAGAAGTGCGAAAATAACAACATAAGTTAAGCGATGGTCCTTGAAACGAACAACTTCACAGCTAGAATAATCAATGACATCGCTAATTCGAAAATATTTCGTTCTCGATCTAAAGCAAACACGACAGTGAAATTAAAAGAAACAACATAAAATAAAACATGATTGTTCAAGACTTACTGAGACCTTTAAGTTGTTTTCCTGTCAGGTCCATTCGCTCCCCAGCAAAGTCACAACTGATACCGTTCTGTCGATCGCCTGAATCGCTGATCCACTGACCGCGCGCTTATTTCTCTTCGCAAAGAAGGCCTGAAAGTCAATGTAATCATCCTGTTAATGTGATCATCATGTTACATGTTGTCGCCGAAACGTCATGTTTTAATCTCGCTACTTTTTATTCTGAAATAATACAACAGTCCTGGCAAAAGAAACCTCTGACACCGCAGGTCTCTTATGCCAGCGGAGATGGTCTTGTGCTCAGTCCGACAAAGAGGGAGAGGAAAGCCGGCCCCTAGACCTTATTAGGCAAACCCCTTTCGGCTAGCGCTCACATCTGACTGTCTAAAATTGAGTTGCATCTACATATAACATGAACAGCTGTCTTCCAAGTGGTACGTCTTGAGGTACATGCTAAAACTCACAAAATGAATAAAGAAATACCTCGTTGTTTATTTCAACAAAATGATCAGGCAATGATCAAAAGTATGAAAAGCTAGGGGGAAAAACACACTTGTGATTAGTTCACGGTCAAGCGCATGCGCGAGCAGACCGGCTCAAAAATAAATTGTACGGGTCGACACTAAATTCGATGCGACCTTGTGGTGGAACAATCTGTTGAAATCGCGCCCGAATTTGGATCATCCGCTCTTCGTTCTTCCCTTTTTATAATCTTTGTTTCCTGTTGTAAATATAAGTTCGATTTTTGTAAGGTTAAAAGTGTTTTAGCATCCGAAAACGACATTTATGTCGATGGCGCGGCCGACCGGCGACGGGACGTTCTGTGGACTCTCTGGAAGCACAGAAGTTAAGCGGACAGAGTGGAGTGGATGTAGAAATCCTGTGCGGTTAACAAGATACGTCCACCAAACGTGGAAAATTGGTAAAGGGATAAGTCTGTTTAAAATAGACAACGATTTCGCGGCACATCTGCTTTCGCTGGAAATGGCAAAGGTCACCAACTGGCTTTGGATGAACTCGCGAGGGTTTTCTAGATTTCAATCGTACTGTTTGTTCATATGGAATTCAACTGTCAAAAACGGAGAATTCGACGGACAAACAGCATCAAACATCAGTGTTTTGCTTTGGATGGAAAAAATTGTACAACAGTGAGACGCGAAGCGAATAAATATGAGATCAAATGTGCGAGTTAGTTGTAGTCTATTAGCGGGCTCGAATAGCGGGCAGTAGAAAAAAATCCAAAAGATTTGTGGCAAACGACAAAATCTATTGTAAGATATTCATTTATCTATACAATTATGGTCATTTCGAATGGCAAACGCAGTTTTGATTTGCCACTATGGCAGAGTTTTCTCAAATGCATTCCAGCATCTCGGAAGGACGCTCAGTGTTGTTACTAAACAGTCGCATCGCTTCTTGAAGCTTGCGGATTTCTCGTTCTTCGCCTTCTCGCTGGTCTAATAAAATCAGGTTATCGAGTCTACACACTATATAGTAAGTTTATCACTGAATGCTGATGAAATACTGGATTTAGGGAGCTTCTCGGCTTTTCGAACCGCGCGTAATAAAAAAAGGTCGATGCCGCGAGATATCGACATTGTACTAAAATAAAACCGTATACGTTCGCATAAGTTCTGGCATTTCTTGAATGTCCAAGCGGCGCTGCAAAAATCCCCATGTGTTTTACATGGACAGCCTTTTTGTTTCTTTCTGAAACGTGACCAAAACACTGGCCGGTCATGTCAGTTTCATTTTTATGCCAGCAAGTTATACTGAAGACTTGCCCGCCGTATCCCGCCGGTGTTGTGTACTCGCTTCTAATTGGTCCAAAAACAATTGGCTTGACAGCGCTTACGTTATCGCTCGCACATGCGCCGAACCGTGAAACTCTCCCTTTAACGACAAGAGAATCTTTTCATTATTTTAATTTTGTATTACAAAAAAAAAAATAGGCCTTTCAGGTACTCCGGAGACTGATCATTTAAAGTTTTAAACATGATTTTCAATTTTTGCTTCTTCCTTCTGGTACAGAGATTATCCCCGGTGCCAGCTTACCGCGTAGGGCGGTAGCGCTAGAATAGTAATCTGACTTTGTTATGACCCGAATGGCGCGAGTTTGTAGTTTTTGTAATTTGTCAGCTAATTCGTTGCTGAGACCGTCCCACACAGGACAGAAATAATCAAAATATGGTTCAATAAGGGCTCCATATAGTAATATTGCTGTATTTTTCAAAAAAGCACAAAAAAATGCGATTATACCTTTCACACAGGCGATGAATTAATAGTATAGTACAAGACTACACTTACTTAGGAACTCGCATTTCGTCTTCCGGAAATTTCACACTTTCGCTTGAACATCTTCGACAAAAAGCTCTTCATGCTTTCTTTAGTCTAAGACGACACACTGATTTTAGTACACTGAAACCTTCACTTGCATGTAAAATTTTTGGCACAATGATTCAGCCAATTCTAACCTACAATAATGAAGTGTGGGGTGCCTCTGTTAAATCAGATTTTAAGTCGTGGGAAGGCTCCAGAATTGAAAAAACACATTTACATTTCTGTAAACGCTATTTAGAAGTACATAATAAGTCATCCAACGTTGCATGTAGAGCTGAACTTGGCAGATTTCCTCTAATCGTTGACATAAATAAAAAGATACTTAATCACGTACACTACATCCAAGGAAAGGATGAACATTCTATAGCAAAACAATCCCTAAGAATATCTGTTGACCTTAATTATAGCGGTTAAACTAGCTTTTTCTCCAGTCTCATGAAGATGATCGAGTGAATACTATAATTTCCCCAACTTTAATTATTACACATTGAATGAAAATAACATCAAACAATATATAGATCTTATGAAAAAGAAATATATCTCTTATTGGCACCAAACCCTTCAACACTCACAAAAACTCAGCTTTTATTACACAATCAAAAAAACTTTTGGCCCCTCTACTTACCTAGATCTCACAAGGAAAAACGCTTCTAGGAAAGCATTAGTGAAACTAAGAATAAGCAGCCACAAGCTTTTGATTGAAACAGGAAGATACGACAACATACCCCGTAATGAAAGGGTGTGTAATGTTTGCAACCGTAAAACCATTGAAGACGAAATTCATTTTTTATTAGATTGCCCAAGTTACTCTTCTTTAGGAGATATGTTCTTTTCTAAAATAGAACCTAGCCTTCCATTAACACGACTATTAGTAAAAGAAACTTTACTATCGCATATAATGAACTCAACAGACTATTTTATAAACACTCAATTAATTTCATTTGTTTCCTCGTGCTTCAAATTGAGAGATAAACTTCTCTACGGAATGATTACTTCTACTCTATGAAAAGTTTAAAATAAGCAAAGACTTCAGTTACTTTATTTTATTTTATTTTATTTTAAGTTATCTTAAGAATTAGTTAACGAATCAATAATTAGCTATGAATAGCTTTTGCAATACTGTATTTGTTATAGTCATGCAAATAAAGCTTGTTGTTGTTGTTGTTGTTGTATCGTCGCAAAAGAACGGCCTCGGTTTTTTAAGTGCACCTATGCCAGAGGAGATAATCTTGGCAGTCTTATTAACATGTTTGGACCGCGAAAGATTTTGATCGATGTAAAGTCCTAAGGATTTGGTGTGGGGCACTCTATCAATTTCGTGACCTTCAATTTGTACAGTAAGTGAATGGCCACTTGTAGTACTAGCCAGTCTCTGCCGTGAGCCTATTAACATTAATTCCGTTTTGGCAATATTCAGGCTGAGCTTATTTACATTGAGCCATTCATGAAGGTTAGCTAGTACTGCTTAACTAATACCGCTTAATACAGGACCTCTAATATCAAAGAACAAATTCTCCTATCTTGTCCCGTTACTTTTCTTATAAAAAGTACTGTGGAGATTTTACAGGGCCGTACATAGCGCGGGGGCAGAGCCCCCTCCAGGAAAACTCAATTTGTTTCTAACATCACACTGATCACAAGAAAATCGACTAATTGACGGAAAAAATATTCCTTCGAAGTGAATTCCAAATGACTATTTTGGAAAATCTTTAGAAGCAAAAGCCAGTACCAATAACCAGTTTTCTTATGAAAATAATGATTTTGTCAGTTTGGGCTGCCTATGAGTTAGAATTCGGTGTGTAAATAAAGACTGACAAGCCTACGTCACTTTCTGGCGCTTGTTTTAGCCTTTTTAAATCTAGCTTATACCAGTAGGTTTTTTTTTAAAGGGATAAATTGGTTTTAAAAGCCTGCGCTGCTCGCAAGAATTTGTAGCGGGTTTGGATTTAACCATCGTATGTTCATCATCCGACAGGTCATTTTCACCTAACGATTTTCCAGTTTCCTCTTTTGAATTCTCTGACCTCTTATGCCGTGTGTTCAACGACGTTGTTTTTATACCACATAGGGCATTTCAGCTAGGTTTGGCTTGGCTCTTTTAAGTGCTTGATAGTTTTAACTGCCTTTCTTGTTGAGATTTGGGTAATGTTAGGACAGGAATTAATCATTGCTTGTATCGTGCAATGAGCTTCATTCTGTAATTGCTGCAATGCCGGGCGCGGATATTAGTGTTTGTCACAAGCAGTTGTGTTTCTTGGCACGGCTATTTGGATTTTTAGTTCTCTAGTAATCGTTGTAGCGTGTTATAGAGCTATGCAACGTGTCACAGTAATACTGAAAAGGCTTGAATTGTATTTAAATAACGAGTGTGTTTTTGCAAATGCTTCGCTCCACTGATATAGTGCGTTTGAATTGTGGAGGCTCAGTCAGTTTTCTCCCTTTGTTTGCAGCAGTGCATAGACTGTGTTTTAAAATGAGAGACAATATTTGCTTCAAGCTAAACAAGATGTTAACTCCATAAAAAGACCGTAAACGTCTTAGAGGCAACTTTTTGTGTATTAAGCGGTCAAAAAATACAGGGAAATGTATGGAAAGTTCAAAACACGACTGGACGCTTTCCGTCACGGTTACATCCCTCCAATTTTTTTCTTAAAATCCTTTTTCTAGTGCCAAAAGTTTCCAATTCATGAATTTTTCAGAAGCGATGTTTTATGGAAATTATTTGACATCGGATTTCCATACAAACACTGTTATTTCAAGCCTGTTATTTTTCAGAAGCGATGTTTTATGAAAATTATTTGACATCGGATTTCCATACAAACACTGTTATTTCAAGCCTGTTTGCCTACCCGTCAAAATGGCCTCGAAAACCGTGATAAGGCCTATTCTAGAAAGTAACTAAAGGTGGATTTCCACTGTCGCGTAAATTTTACGTGCGTACAGACGTGCATTGAGCTGGCTTTACGTACCTAAATAAAATAAGAAGCGATGTATCAGTCGCGTGCGTAAACGTAAAAAGTTGAATGCTGTTCAACTTTTTACATTTACGCACGCCGCTCATACATCGCGTCTTATTTTATTTACGTACGTAAAGCCAGCTCAATTCACGTCTGTAGGCAGGTAAAATTTACGCGACAGTGGAACTCCACCTTAAGGCATTTGCGGAAAGTCTGATTGTGTTGATTAGCTAGGTAAACTTACGGTATTTAACTGAAAGGACGTTTTCTCACAAAGAAGTGCGAAAATAACAACATAAGTTAAGCGATGGTCCTTGAAACGAACAACTTCACAGCTAGAATAATCAATGACATCGCTAATTCGAAAATATTTCGTTCTCGATCTAAAGCAAACACGACAGTGAAATTAAAAGAAACAACATAAAATAAAACATGATTGTTCAAGACTTACTGAGACCTTTAAGTTGTTTTCCTGTCAGGTCCATTCGCTCCCCAGCAAAGTCACAACTGATACCGTTCTGTCGATCGCCTGAATCGCTGATCCACTGACCGCGCGCTTATTTCTCTTCGCAAAGAAGGCCTGAAAGTCAATGTAATCATCCTGTTAATGTGATCATCATGTTACATGTTGTCGCCGAAACGTCATGTTTTAATCTCGCTACTTTTTATTCTGAAATAATACAACAGTCCTGGCAAAAGAAACCTCTGACACCGCAGGTCTCTTATGCCAGCGGAGATGGTCTTGTGCTCAGTCCGACAAAGAGGGAGAGGAAAGCCGGCCCCTAGACCTTATTAGGCAAACCCCTTTCGGCTAGCGCTCACATCTGACTGTCTAAAATTGAGTTGCATCTACATATAACATGAACAGCTGTCTTCCAAGTGGTACGTCTTGAGGTACATGCTAAAACTCACAAAATGAATAAAGAAATACCTCGTTGTTTATTTCAACAAAATGATCAGGCAATGATCAAAAGTATGAAAAGCTAGGGGGAAAAACACACTTGTGATTAGTTCACGGTCAAGCGCATGCGCGAGCAGACCGGCTCAAAAATAAATTGTACGGGTCGACACTAAATTCGATGCGACCTTGTGGTGGAACAATCTGTTGAAATCGCGCCCGAATTTGGATCATCCGCTCTTCGTTCTTCCCTTTTTATAATCTTTGTTTCCTGTTGTAAATATAAGTTCGATTTTTGTAAGGTTAAAAGTGTTTTAGCATCCGAAAACGACATTTATGTCGATGGCGCGGCCGACCGGCGACGGGACGTTCTGTGGACTCTCTGGAAGCACAGAAGTTAAGCGGACAGAGTGGAGTGGATGTAGAAATCCTGTGCGGTTAACAAGATACGTCCACCAAACGTGGAAAATTGGTAAAGGGATAAGTCTGTTTAAAATAGACAACGATTTCGCGGCACATCTGCTTTCGCTGGAAATGGCAAAGGTCACCAACTGGCTTTGGATGAACTCGCGAGGGTTTTCTAGATTTCAATCGTACTGTTTGTTCATATGGAATTCAACTGTCAAAAACGGAGAATTCGACGGACAAACAGCATCAAACATCAGTGTTTTGCTTTGGATGGAAAAAATTGTACAACAGTGAGACGCGAAGCGAATAAATATGAGATCAAATGTGCGAGTTAGTTGTAGTCTATTAGCGGGCTCGAATAGCGGGCAGTAGAAAAAAATCCAAAAGATTTGTGGCAAACGACAAAATCTATTGTAAGATATTCATTTATCTATACAATTATGGTCATTTCGAATGGCAAACGCAGTTTTGATTTGCCACTATGGCAGAGTTTTCTCAAATGCATTCCAGCATCTCGGAAGGACGCTCAGTGTTGTTACTAAACAGTCGCATCGCTTCTTGAAGCTTGCGGATTTCTCGTTCTTCGCCTTCTCGCTGGTCTAATAAAATCAGGTTATCGAGTCTACACACTATATAGTAAGTTTATCACTGAATGCTGATGAAATACTGGATTTAGGGAGCTTCTCGGCTTTTCGAACCGCGCGTAATAAAAAAAGGTCGATGCCGCGAGATATCGACATTGTACTAAAATAAAACCGTATACGTTCGCATAAGTTCTGGCATTTCTTGAATGTCCAAGCGGCGCTGCAAAAATCCCCATGTGTTTTACATGGACAGCCTTTTTGTTTCTTTCTGAAACGTGACCAAAACACTGGCCGGTCATGTCAGTTTCATTTTTATGCCAGCAAGTTATACTGAAGACTTGCCCGCCGTATCCCGCCGGTGTTGTGTACTCGCTTCTAATTGGTCCAAAAACAATTGGCTTGACAGCGCTTACGTTATCGCTCGCACATGCGCCGAACCGTGAAACTCTCCCTTTAACGACAAGAGAATCTTTTCATTATTTTAATTTTGTATTACAAAAAAAAAAATAGGCCTTTCAGGTACTCCGGAGACTGATCATTTAAAGTTTTAAACATGATTTTCAATTTTTGCTTCTTCCTTCTGGTACAGAGATTATCCCCGGTGCCAGCTTACCGCGTAGGGCGGTAGCGCTAGAATAGTAATCTGACTTTGTTATGACCCGAATGGCGCGAGTTTGTAGTTTTTGTAATTTGTCAGCTAATTCGTTGCTGAGACCGTCCCACACAGGACAGAAATAATCAAAATATGGTTCAATAAGGGCTCCATATAGTAATATTGCTGTATTTTTCAAAAAAGCACAAAAAAATGCGATTATACCTTTCACACAGGCGATGAATTAATAGTATAGTACAAGACTACACTTACTTAGGAACTCGCATTTCGTCTTCCGGAAATTTCACACTTTCGCTTGAACATCTTCGACAAAAAGCTCTTCATGCTTTCTTTAGTCTAAGACGACACACTGATTTTAGTACACTGAAACCTTCACTTGCATGTAAAATTTTTGGCACAATGATTCAGCCAATTCTAACCTACAATAATGAAGTGTGGGGTGCCTCTGTTAAATCAGATTTTAAGTCGTGGGAAGGCTCCAGAATTGAAAAAACACATTTACATTTCTGTAAACGCTATTTAGAAGTACATAATAAGTCATCCAACGTTGCATGTAGAGCTGAACTTGGCAGATTTCCTCTAATCGTTGACATAAATAAAAAGATACTTAATCACGTACACTACATCCAAGGAAAGGATGAACATTCTATAGCAAAACAATCCCTAAGAATATCTGTTGACCTTAATTATAGCGGTTAAACTAGCTTTTTCTCCAGTCTCATGAAGATGATCGAGTGAATACTATAATTTCCCCAACTTTAATTATTACACATTGAATGAAAATAACATCAAACAATATATAGATCTTATGAAAAAGAAATATATCTCTTATTGGCACCAAACCCTTCAACACTCACAAAAACTCAGCTTTTATTACACAATCAAAAAAACTTTTGGCCCCTCTACTTACCTAGATCTCACAAGGAAAAACGCTTCTAGGAAAGCATTAGTGAAACTAAGAATAAGCAGCCACAAGCTTTTGATTGAAACAGGAAGATACGACAACATACCCCGTAATGAAAGGGTGTGTAATGTTTGCAACCGTAAAACCATTGAAGACGAAATTCATTTTTTATTAGATTGCCCAAGTTACTCTTCTTTAGGAGATATGTTCTTTTCTAAAATAGAACCTAGCCTTCCATTAACACGACTATTAGTAAAAGAAACTTTACTATCGCATATAATGAACTCAACAGACTATTTTATAAACACTCAATTAATTTCATTTGTTTCCTCGTGCTTCAAATTGAGAGATAAACTTCTCTACGGAATGATTACTTCTACTCTATGAAAAGTTTAAAATAAGCAAAGACTTCAGTTACTTTATTTTATTTTATTTTATTTTAAGTTATCTTAAGAATTAGTTAACGAATCAATAATTAGCTATGAATAGCTTTTGCAATACTGTATTTGTTATAGTCATGCAAATAAAGCTTGTTGTTGTTGTTGTTGTTGTATCGTCGCAAAAGAACGGCCTCGGTTTTTTAAGTGCACCTATGCCAGAGGAGATAATCTTGGCAGTCTTATTAACATGTTTGGACCGCGAAAGATTTTGATCGATGTAAAGTCCTAAGGATTTGGTGTGGGGCACTCTATCAATTTCGTGACCTTCAATTTGTACAGTAAGTGAATGGCCACTTGTAGTACTAGCCAGTCTCTGCCGTGAGCCTATTAACATTAATTCCGTTTTGGCAATATTCAGGCTGAGCTTATTTACATTGAGCCATTCATGAAGGTTAGCTAGTACTGCTTAACTAATACCGCTTAATACAGGACCTCTAATATCAAAGAACAAATTCTCCTATCTTGTCCCGTTACTTTTCTTATAAAAAGTACTGTGGAGATTTTACAGGGCCGTACATAGCGCGGGGGCAGAGCCCCCTCCAGGAAAACTCAATTTGTTTCTAACATCACACTGATCACAAGAAAATCGACTAATTGACGGAAAAAATATTCCTTCGAAGTGAATTCCAAATGACTATTTTGGAAAATCTTTAGAAGCAAAAGCCAGTACCAATAACCAGTTTTCTTATGAAAATAATGATTTTGTCAGTTTGGGCTGCCTATGAGTTAGAATTCGGTGTGTAAATAAAGACTGACAAGCCTACGTCACTTTCTGGCGCTTGTTTTAGCCTTTTTAAATCTAGCTTATACCAGTAGGTTTTTTTTTAAAGGGATAAATTGGTTTTAAAAGCCTGCGCTGCTCGCAAGAATTTGTAGCGGGTTTGGATTTAACCATCGTATGTTCATCATCCGACAGGTCATTTTCACCTAACGATTTTCCAGTTTCCTCTTTTGAATTCTCTGACCTCTTATGCCGTGTGTTCAACGACGTTGTTTTTATACCACATAGGGCATTTCAGCTAGGTTTGGCTTGGCTCTTTTAAGTGCTTGATAGTTTTAACTGCCTTTCTTGTTGAGATTTGGGTAATGTTAGGACAGGAATTAATCATTGCTTGTATCGTGCAATGAGCTTCATTCTGTAATTGCTGCAATGCCGGGCGCGGATATTAGTGTTTGTCACAAGCAGTTGTGTTTCTTGGCACGGCTATTTGGATTTTTAGTTCTCTAGTAATCGTTGTAGCGTGTTATAGAGCTATGCAACGTGTCACAGTAATACTGAAAAGGCTTGAATTGTATTTAAATAACGAGTGTGTTTTTGCAAATGCTTCGCTCCACTGATATAGTGCGTTTGAATTGTGGAGGCTCAGTCAGTTTTCTCCCTTTGTTTGCAGCAGTGCATAGACTGTGTTTTAAAATGAGAGACAATATTTGCTTCAAGCTAAACAAGATGTTAACTCCATAAAAAGACCGTAAACGTCTTAGAGGCAACTTTTTGTGTATTAAGCGGTCAAAAAATACAGGGAAATGTATGGAAAGTTCAAAACACGACTGGACGCTTTCCGTCACGGTTACATCCCTCCAATTTTTTTCTTAAAATCCTTTTTCTAGTGCCAAAAGTTTCCAATTCATGAATTTTTCAGAAGCGATGTTTTATGGAAATTATTTGACATCGGATTTCCATACAAACACTGTTATTTCAAGCCTGTTATTTTTCAGAAGCGATGTTTTATGAAAATTATTTGACATCGGATTTCCATACAAACACTGTTATTTCAAGCCTGTTTGCCTACCCGTCAAAATGGCCTCGAAAACCGTGATAAGGCCTATTCTAGAAAGTAACTAAAGGTGGATTTCCACTGTCGCGTAAATTTTACGTGCGTACAGACGTGCATTGAGCTGGCTTTACGTACCTAAATAAAATAAGAAGCGATGTATCAGTCGCGTGCGTAAACGTAAAAAGTTGAATGCTGTTCAACTTTTTACATTTACGCACGCCGCTCATACATCGCGTCTTATTTTATTTACGTACGTAAAGCCAGCTCAATTCACGTCTGTAGGCAGGTAAAATTTACGCGACAGTGGAACTCCACCTTAAGGCATTTGCGGAAAGTCTGATTGTGTTGATTAGCTAGGTAAACTTACGGTATTTAACTGAAAGGACGTTTTCTCACAAAGAAGTGCGAAAATAACAACATAAGTTAAGCGATGGTCCTTGAAACGAACAACTTCACAGCTAGAATAATCAATGACATCGCTAATTCGAAAATATTTCGTTCTCGATCTAAAGCAAACACGACAGTGAAATTAAAAGAAACAACATAAAATAAAACATGATTGTTCAAGACTTACTGAGACCTTTAAGTTGTTTTCCTGTCAGGTCCATTCGCTCCCCAGCAAAGTCACAACTGATACCGTTCTGTCGATCGCCTGAATCGCTGATCCACTGACCGCGCGCTTATTTCTCTTCGCAAAGAAGGCCTGAAAGTCAATGTAATCATCCTGTTAATGTGATCATCATGTTACATGTTGTCGCCGAAACGTCATGTTTTAATCTCGCTACTTTTTATTCTGAAATAATACAACAGTCCTGGCAAAAGAAACCTCTGACACCGCAGGTCTCTTATGCCAGCGGAGATGGTCTTGTGCTCAGTCCGACAAAGAGGGAGAGGAAAGCCGGCCCCTAGACCTTATTAGGCAAACCCCTTTCGGCTAGCGCTCACATCTGACTGTCTAAAATTGAGTTGCATCTACATATAACATGAACAGCTGTCTTCCAAGTGGTACGTCTTGAGGTACATGCTAAAACTCACAAAATGAATAAAGAAATACCTCGTTGTTTATTTCAACAAAATGATCAGGCAATGATCAAAAGTATGAAAAGCTAGGGGGAAAAACACACTTGTGATTAGTTCACGGTCAAGCGCATGCGCGAGCAGACCGGCTCAAAAATAAATTGTACGGGTCGACACTAAATTCGATGCGACCTTGTGGTGGAACAATCTGTTGAAATCGCGCCCGAATTTGGATCATCCGCTCTTCGTTCTTCCCTTTTTATAATCTTTGTTTCCTGTTGTAAATATAAGTTCGATTTTTGTAAGGTTAAAAGTGTTTTAGCATCCGAAAACGACATTTATGTCGATGGCGCGGCCGACCGGCGACGGGACGTTCTGTGGACTCTCTGGAAGCACAGAAGTTAAGCGGACAGAGTGGAGTGGATGTAGAAATCCTGTGCGGTTAACAAGATACGTCCACCAAACGTGGAAAATTGGTAAAGGGATAAGTCTGTTTAAAATAGACAACGATTTCGCGGCACATCTGCTTTCGCTGGAAATGGCAAAGGTCACCAACTGGCTTTGGATGAACTCGCGAGGGTTTTCTAGATTTCAATCGTACTGTTTGTTCATATGGAATTCAACTGTCAAAAACGGAGAATTCGACGGACAAACAGCATCAAACATCAGTGTTTTGCTTTGGATGGAAAAAATTGTACAACAGTGAGACGCGAAGCGAATAAATATGAGATCAAATGTGCGAGTTAGTTGTAGTCTATTAGCGGGCTCGAATAGCGGGCAGTAGAAAAAAATCCAAAAGATTTGTGGCAAACGACAAAATCTATTGTAAGATATTCATTTATCTATACAATTATGGTCATTTCGAATGGCAAACGCAGTTTTGATTTGCCACTATGGCAGAGTTTTCTCAAATGCATTCCAGCATCTCGGAAGGACGCTCAGTGTTGTTACTAAACAGTCGCATCGCTTCTTGAAGCTTGCGGATTTCTCGTTCTTCGCCTTCTCGCTGGTCTAATAAAATCAGGTTATCGAGTCTACACACTATATAGTAAGTTTATCACTGAATGCTGATGAAATACTGGATTTAGGGAGCTTCTCGGCTTTTCGAACCGCGCGTAATAAAAAAAGGTCGATGCCGCGAGATATCGACATTGTACTAAAATAAAACCGTATACGTTCGCATAAGTTCTGGCATTTCTTGAATGTCCAAGCGGCGCTGCAAAAATCCCCATGTGTTTTACATGGACAGCCTTTTTGTTTCTTTCTGAAACGTGACCAAAACACTGGCCGGTCATGTCAGTTTCATTTTTATGCCAGCAAGTTATACTGAAGACTTGCCCGCCGTATCCCGCCGGTGTTGTGTACTCGCTTCTAATTGGTCCAAAAACAATTGGCTTGACAGCGCTTACGTTATCGCTCGCACATGCGCCGAACCGTGAAACTCTCCCTTTAACGACAAGAGAATCTTTTCATTATTTTAATTTTGTATTACAAAAAAAAAAATAGGCCTTTCAGGTACTCCGGAGACTGATCATTTAAAGTTTTAAACATGATTTTCAATTTTTGCTTCTTCCTTCTGGTACAGAGATTATCCCCGGTGCCAGCTTACCGCGTAGGGCGGTAGCGCTAGAATAGTAATCTGACTTTGTTATGACCCGAATGGCGCGAGTTTGTAGTTTTTGTAATTTGTCAGCTAATTCGTTGCTGAGACCGTCCCACACAGGACAGAAATAATCAAAATATGGTTCAATAAGGGCTCCATATAGTAATATTGCTGTATTTTTCAAAAAAGCACAAAAAAATGCGATTATACCTTTCACACAGGCGATGAATTAATAGTATAGTACAAGACTACACTTACTTAGGAACTCGCATTTCGTCTTCCGGAAATTTCACACTTTCGCTTGAACATCTTCGACAAAAAGCTCTTCATGCTTTCTTTAGTCTAAGACGACACACTGATTTTAGTACACTGAAACCTTCACTTGCATGTAAAATTTTTGGCACAATGATTCAGCCAATTCTAACCTACAATAATGAAGTGTGGGGTGCCTCTGTTAAATCAGATTTTAAGTCGTGGGAAGGCTCCAGAATTGAAAAAACACATTTACATTTCTGTAAACGCTATTTAGAAGTACATAATAAGTCATCCAACGTTGCATGTAGAGCTGAACTTGGCAGATTTCCTCTAATCGTTGACATAAATAAAAAGATACTTAATCACGTACACTACATCCAAGGAAAGGATGAACATTCTATAGCAAAACAATCCCTAAGAATATCTGTTGACCTTAATTATAGCGGTTAAACTAGCTTTTTCTCCAGTCTCATGAAGATGATCGAGTGAATACTATAATTTCCCCAACTTTAATTATTACACATTGAATGAAAATAACATCAAACAATATATAGATCTTATGAAAAAGAAATATATCTCTTATTGGCACCAAACCCTTCAACACTCACAAAAACTCAGCTTTTATTACACAATCAAAAAAACTTTTGGCCCCTCTACTTACCTAGATCTCACAAGGAAAAACGCTTCTAGGAAAGCATTAGTGAAACTAAGAATAAGCAGCCACAAGCTTTTGATTGAAACAGGAAGATACGACAACATACCCCGTAATGAAAGGGTGTGTAATGTTTGCAACCGTAAAACCATTGAAGACGAAATTCATTTTTTATTAGATTGCCCAAGTTACTCTTCTTTAGGAGATATGTTCTTTTCTAAAATAGAACCTAGCCTTCCATTAACACGACTATTAGTAAAAGAAACTTTACTATCGCATATAATGAACTCAACAGACTATTTTATAAACACTCAATTAATTTCATTTGTTTCCTCGTGCTTCAAATTGAGAGATAAACTTCTCTACGGAATGATTACTTCTACTCTATGAAAAGTTTAAAATAAGCAAAGACTTCAGTTACTTTATTTTATTTTATTTTATTTTAAGTTATCTTAAGAATTAGTTAACGAATCAATAATTAGCTATGAATAGCTTTTGCAATACTGTATTTGTTATAGTCATGCAAATAAAGCTTGTTGTTGTTGTTGTTGTTGTATCGTCGCAAAAGAACGGCCTCGGTTTTTTAAGTGCACCTATGCCAGAGGAGATAATCTTGGCAGTCTTATTAACATGTTTGGACCGCGAAAGATTTTGATCGATGTAAAGTCCTAAGGATTTGGTGTGGGGCACTCTATCAATTTCGTGACCTTCAATTTGTACAGTAAGTGAATGGCCACTTGTAGTACTAGCCAGTCTCTGCCGTGAGCCTATTAACATTAATTCCGTTTTGGCAATATTCAGGCTGAGCTTATTTACATTGAGCCATTCATGAAGGTTAGCTAGTACTGCTTAACTAATACCGCTTAATACAGGACCTCTAATATCAAAGAACAAATTCTCCTATCTTGTCCCGTTACTTTTCTTATAAAAAGTACTGTGGAGATTTTACAGGGCCGTACATAGCGCGGGGGCAGAGCCCCCTCCAGGAAAACTCAATTTGTTTCTAACATCACACTGATCACAAGAAAATCGACTAATTGACGGAAAAAATATTCCTTCGAAGTGAATTCCAAATGACTATTTTGGAAAATCTTTAGAAGCAAAAGCCAGTACCAATAACCAGTTTTCTTATGAAAATAATGATTTTGTCAGTTTGGGCTGCCTATGAGTTAGAATTCGGTGTGTAAATAAAGACTGACAAGCCTACGTCACTTTCTGGCGCTTGTTTTAGCCTTTTTAAATCTAGCTTATACCAGTAGGTTTTTTTTTAAAGGGATAAATTGGTTTTAAAAGCCTGCGCTGCTCGCAAGAATTTGTAGCGGGTTTGGATTTAACCATCGTATGTTCATCATCCGACAGGTCATTTTCACCTAACGATTTTCCAGTTTCCTCTTTTGAATTCTCTGACCTCTTATGCCGTGTGTTCAACGACGTTGTTTTTATACCACATAGGGCATTTCAGCTAGGTTTGGCTTGGCTCTTTTAAGTGCTTGATAGTTTTAACTGCCTTTCTTGTTGAGATTTGGGTAATGTTAGGACAGGAATTAATCATTGCTTGTATCGTGCAATGAGCTTCATTCTGTAATTGCTGCAATGCCGGGCGCGGATATTAGTGTTTGTCACAAGCAGTTGTGTTTCTTGGCACGGCTATTTGGATTTTTAGTTCTCTAGTAATCGTTGTAGCGTGTTATAGAGCTATGCAACGTGTCACAGTAATACTGAAAAGGCTTGAATTGTATTTAAATAACGAGTGTGTTTTTGCAAATGCTTCGCTCCACTGATATAGTGCGTTTGAATTGTGGAGGCTCAGTCAGTTTTCTCCCTTTGTTTGCAGCAGTGCATAGACTGTGTTTTAAAATGAGAGACAATATTTGCTTCAAGCTAAACAAGATGTTAACTCCATAAAAAGACCGTAAACGTCTTAGAGGCAACTTTTTGTGTATTAAGCGGTCAAAAAATACAGGGAAATGTATGGAAAGTTCAAAACACGACTGGACGCTTTCCGTCACGGTTACATCCCTCCAATTTTTTTCTTAAAATCCTTTTTCTAGTGCCAAAAGTTTCCAATTCATGAATTTTTCAGAAGCGATGTTTTATGGAAATTATTTGACATCGGATTTCCATACAAACACTGTTATTTCAAGCCTGTTATTTTTCAGAAGCGATGTTTTATGAAAATTATTTGACATCGGATTTCCATACAAACACTGTTATTTCAAGCCTGTTTGCCTACCCGTCAAAATGGCCTCGAAAACCGTGATAAGGCCTATTCTAGAAAGTAACTAAAGGTGGATTTCCACTGTCGCGTAAATTTTACGTGCGTACAGACGTGCATTGAGCTGGCTTTACGTACCTAAATAAAATAAGAAGCGATGTATCAGTCGCGTGCGTAAACGTAAAAAGTTGAATGCTGTTCAACTTTTTACATTTACGCACGCCGCTCATACATCGCGTCTTATTTTATTTACGTACGTAAAGCCAGCTCAATTCACGTCTGTAGGCAGGTAAAATTTACGCGACAGTGGAACTCCACCTTAAGGCATTTGCGGAAAGTCTGATTGTGTTGATTAGCTAGGTAAACTTACGGTATTTAACTGAAAGGACGTTTTCTCACAAAGAAGTGCGAAAATAACAACATAAGTTAAGCGATGGTCCTTGAAACGAACAACTTCACAGCTAGAATAATCAATGACATCGCTAATTCGAAAATATTTCGTTCTCGATCTAAAGCAAACACGACAGTGAAATTAAAAGAAACAACATAAAATAAAACATGATTGTTCAAGACTTACTGAGACCTTTAAGTTGTTTTCCTGTCAGGTCCATTCGCTCCCCAGCAAAGTCACAACTGATACCGTTCTGTCGATCGCCTGAATCGCTGATCCACTGACCGCGCGCTTATTTCTCTTCGCAAAGAAGGCCTGAAACACTGTTTTTGCTATACAGGTTAAGAACCCTACGTCTTTTCGCTAGCTGTCTTTCAATTCCTTCCTTCTTTTGCACTTCATCTTTGCCTGATCTGAAAAACTATATACTGATATCGCAATGCATTATGGGATAGCTTTGACAATTTTTCACGGGGAATGCCATACCTCGAATTTATTCAAAAATATTTTAAGTCTAAAATCACCTCTTCGTTTGCAGACTTCGACTACCGCACGCTTTGGCAAATGAGCCACAACTCACGTTGGTACCATTTTGATATTGATACCGTCCGCTTAAAGAGAAGAGGTAATAATAGACTTCCGTCTGGCTCGGCTTGCCTCCGACTGTAAACTGTCACCTCTAGCGCTGAAAAAAGCACTATTTATCAGTCAAAAAGCAAAACATGCCTCGCTTCTTTGAGGGATGCTAGTGATTTGCAGATTTCCAGGCTTAATGATGCCCTTCCATCACCAGACGGCCTAAAATATTTCAAGCAAAAAAGAAAACCAACAGGTAAAGCTTCGAATACGCTCGCTTGACTTGGTCGCTTCGTCACTTGGTCACGTGGTTGAACGAATTCGTTTCAGGGCTAACGCGGTCATCAGCGAAAGCCAACTAGGTTTTCAGCTTAAGGTCAATGTGATCATCCTGTTACTAAAATTTAGTTCCTGTCTTTCACATGGCATACTTAAAACAAAATAATGGTGACATGTCGTCGCCGAAGCGTCATGTTTTAATCTGGCTACTTTTTATTCTGAAATAATACAACAGCTGACTAAAGAAACCTCGCAGATCTCTTATGCCAGCGGAGATGAATCTTGCTGCTTAGTCCGATAACTTGTCTCACGACAAGACAGTGAGCGAGGGAAAAGTCGGCCCCTAGACCATATTTTTTTGTGATAAAAGTTTATTTCCACAGTGAGCCAAAGGGCCCACTGATAAAAAGATCAACTATTACAATCAAGTACAAGTAAAGAAAAAGAAAACTAAGCCCTTATTTCAATACTGATTACAAGTGTTACAAGGGAGCCTAAACTTAAGCAAGCACAAATCAAACGCGAATAATATGCAAAATACAGATATACAGAAAGGCATGTAAAATATGCAAAAAACAGTCATACAGCGAAAAAGGCGCGAAACGAAATGCAAAATACAAAACGCAAAAAGAGCGGGAAAAATGCTAATGACCAAGGAAAAATCAATGACGAGAAATAACTGCGAAACTAAACAACAAAAGCTAATGATCTCTATACGAGAAGTAGATTAGGAAGCTACAACTTGTAGCTTCCTAATCTACTTCTTCTTGAAAACTACGAGAAGTAAAGTACAAAGTTAAATTACAAAAAGGCGATTACAAAAGTGAATTACTATATACAAAAAGTCAAAGATGCAAAATGCTATTTACAAGCAGAGTAAATACAATATTGTTACAAGACAAGTAAATTCAAAAACTACAACAAACTGAACTAATTACAAAGCAAGCGAAAGAGGCCCCGTGAGACATGGCCACAGCCAAGCCTCTCCCGCCCTAACAAACACATTTATACACTATATACAATAGTCAAGACCCAGTACAACCAATGAAGGCGATCAGGTCAAGAAAAAAGAAAGTTACAAATGAAACAGGAAATGGGAAGCGACCCAGTACAACCAATTAAGGCGACCAGGCCGAAAAATCAAAAATAGAAATAAAATTAAAACAGAAAAGAAATCTTGTTATTTGTGCCAACTTGACAAAAACACTATTAACCGACCAGAAATACCTAACATGATCAATAGGCTCACTGCGAATTCGAAGTTGAATATCCTTAATTAATAATTGTGTTAACAATAGCACGCGGAGGAAGGTAAGAATTCCTAAAAGTCGCCGAATTACGAGCATGCCAAATAAAACATGAAACAAGATGGTAGCAACGAGATAACGAGATAACGAGATCTCGGCAAAATGGGGAAAGAAACAATACCTGCAATAAGGGAAACTTCAGTCTTTACTGTAATAATATTGTAATAAATTGTTATTCATTTATTCATCCAATTTCTAAAAAAAAAACGAAAAAAGGCCTTCGGCCTCGTGAATCAGAAGTGCCTTCTTCATAAATTAGAACGTTATGGAGTTCGAGGCCCACTGAGCTATAACTGGTTCCTGGATTATCTCTGCACCCGCTCATGCGTATACAACTGTCTCGTATTACCAGTCCTGTGCTACATCGACACGGCCTGGGGTGAATTGTCTGTTGAGTGCAAGAGTAGATTACGGCGCCTACAAAATCGAGCTGCACGTATAATTGTCAGACGAGATAGCACCAGCGAAGCTATCAAGACACTAGGATGGCCTAACTTAGAAACTTTCAGGAAAAGGAACAAAGCTATCTTAGTCTACAAATGTCTTAATGATTTAGTGCCCCAGTATCTTTCTGATTATTAATAGAAACCACAGTTTCCATAGTAACAATACACGTCGGCGTGAAGACATTCATCCTTCAAGACCCAAACTAAGCCTCGGAAAGAGAACTCTTAGATACTCCGGAGCGATTTTATTTAACTCGTCAGTTACCTGAAACACACAAACGGGCAGCGTCCTTGGAGGCTTTTAAGCGACTTATGATGAAACACGATTTTGCATAGATTTTTCTTACTTTGCAAATGTTTTATTTATTTTTTCTATCTTGTAATATCTTAGCCCAAAAGTGTTTATTAGAATCATATATATTGTAATTTTTTAGACTACAAGCGTTCATTGTAATTCATTACTTTGCTATAATGATTTTAGGTGTATACAGGGCCCCTCAGGATAACAGCCCCGTAGCTGATTGGGCCACCCTGTCTTAAATAAAGTTCACTTAGTTACATTCGTTTCGTTTACTTTTTGTTGAACA